>NC_034415.1:5365935-5555789 GCF_002078875.1 Numida meleagris | reverse complement strand
CCATCTTGGGCGAAGGCCGGGCGGTTTGCGGGCGAGAGCGCTCCTCCTCCTCCTTGCGGGCCGAGTCCTCGGAGCTTCGGGAGAGATGGCTTTCGTCGATCCGAGCTGTCCGTGGCAGAGCACCGAGGGGGAGCCCAGCCCCGGTGCGCGCCGTTTCCAGTCACGGTGTCCGCGGGCCTCGGGTTGCTGGAAAGTTCCGCTCCGCCCCGCTTTGCTCGGGCCGCACCGCCCGGCCCCGCGCTGCCCTCCCCGGCCCCGCGCTGCCCTCCCCGGCCCCGCTCCCCGGCCGCACACCGCTGGGACGCGCAGGTGGCCCGCCCGCATCGCACCCCCGGCATCACGAGGAGGTCCCCTGAACGCCATTAAAAATAATTGCTCTCCGCGCTGCGGAGTAAAGGGACTCGGGGGAGAGGTTTCACGGGAGTGTTTTGGAGAGCAGCAGCCCGCACGTTGAAAGCAGTGACTGCGGTGCGGTGGGAGGTCCGGGCTTTTCACACGCCGTTTTCGTATCACCCGAGTTATTGCAGGCTCACGCCGCGCCAAGGCATTAGGATGTGGTTTGCGCCGGCATTTTGAAGCGAATGTGCAGAGCGAGGAGGGCCCAGCAGCACGGCCCGCACCCACACCTCGTCTAGACAGGGATTTAAGAGCGACGGGCGGGCTGAGTGCGCGAAGGCCTTGGCTCGCTCTGCACGAGTGAGGGGTGGCAGGGAGTGAAGACCTGAACAACTGCAGGGAGCGAAGCGGCAGCAGGCAGGGAGCTGGGCCCGTCCTCTCTCCTGAACCTCATTCAGAAGAAAGGAGCGGGTCACAACAACCCCAGGGCTGTCAGCTGCAACGGAAGCTGCACGGATAAGTCAGCGTCGTCGTAGTTTGTTTTTCTCGAGGAAAGAACCAAGTTGGAGCCGTTCTCAGCTTGCTGCCTTTTCCCATGAAGCGAGCAGGGTTGAGTTTACCAGTGGCGTACTGCAGGAATTCCATTAAAGAACCTGCCAGAAGGCCTTGAAATTTCTCATACCAAAAGAGAGCTTGTCTTGCTTGCTCCAGAACAAGATACATCTTGTTCCTCTTTAATTTAATCCAAAGTGGATTAAATTCAACAGAATCATGGCAATCTCATTTCGGAATGAAATACCCGTGTTAAACTGTCAGCAGACGAGGCAGCGTGCACACACCAGCGTTGAAAAGACTGAATCAGCTCCTTCCCTTTGGGCCGAGGACGCTGGTTTCCTTCTGCCTTTTTCCACCCTGCGTACAAACTTCTCAGCCTGAGCTTGTTTCACTGTACTATTAACTTCACAGCCTAATTACATCTAAAACGCCTGCGCAGCCACTCGTTAACTAATTAGCAGCAGAGCGTGAAGGAGGATACCCCCGTGATGGTCAGGGATCCCTGCTGCAGGGGGAAGAAAAGAGGAGCAAAGTCAGGAAGAGGAGGGAAGAGGAAAAGTAGTAGAAGTTGCTAGAAGAAAACAGATCCCTCCTCGCCCCATTTTCTGCAGGATACAGAACTCGGGGGCTCAATCCCTGAATGCAGACCATCAAAAAGTTACCCTGCGGGTCCGACTCTCCGGTCTCCCTCTGACACCCTCAGGAAATGTGACTGAGATTGAGAAGTGCATGTGCTCATATCTTTTTTCCCCTTTCTGGCTCAGGAACCGTAATTAAAGAGAAAATCAGGCTCTCTCCCGCCGCAGAGAATATAGTGGCACAGCTGGTTTTCATCTTGGCTAGCAGGCTCTGTCCTCAGGCTACTAAGTGCTGAGTAATTTTTACCAAGCTCTGCTTGCAGATAAATGATGTTCTTCTCTTAGCCGCTGCCAGGCAAAGCTACAAGTACTTGATCTTTTATTCTTTTCTCATAAACTCCTAACATTGAATACTAAAAATGCAGCCAGAGATTTTTCCACTGCCATTTATTCTCAGCGTGGTCACAGCTGTATTACAATTACAGGCACCCACCCATTTGCTGAGGCTCAACTGTAGTTCCTCGTTAACCCGAAGCTTCCAATTAAAGGCTCCTTCAGTTTCATTGATAGTTTGAGCACGCTCTAAGGACTCACTTTTTCTCCCCCTCCGCTCAAAACACGTTCCACGAGCAGGGCAACTGCTTTAAATAACTTACTGCTCATTTTCTGGAAAATCCTGATGTGTGGGTACCAGGCTCAAAAGAAAAAGCCCGTGCCTGACTGCGCAGCCTGGGTGATTCCTCTCACAGCTACGGAATGGCTGGAAGGGTCCCACCGAACACGGCCCAACTGCTGGGCAGGCAGAGCGTGGGTTCGGGCCGACGGAAAGAATCTAGGGAAGCATCACGTGTCGGTCGGATTCACATTTCCTGCAGCGTTTCTACAAAGAACTTAAACCTGCTAAGAAATTGCACGTGAATTAGTTAAAAAATGTAAAATATTAGTTAGTCTTGGCAAGGCTCTTCTGTTCTCCCACCTACCTCCTGCAAGCAGAGCCATGCATGTGGAGCCAGCACATCACAGGGTGGAGGCTGAGAACTTGTAAGAAACACCAGGGCTAATTTTAGAATCATTTCCAGTCACGCAGTGTGAGACCTGGTGAGCAGCAGCACATATCAAGGTACCTGCACGTCTGTCAAAAGCCAGGCTGAAACAGTCTTGATGTCAAAGATATTAAGGCGTAAGGCAAATACAAACTTAGTAAACCAGCACAGAGCCTTCCTAGCGCATACACTGTTCATAAGGGACAGCTGGCTTTTGTCCTGGTAGTGCCAGCCCCTCATCCAAGGGGGATTCCTGTTTAAGCCAGGTATGTGGAAGAAGAGAAGATGGGCACAATTCTGCAAGTCAACATCCATTTAAAAATAATGAGCTTGGAGTAGCTTTTCACTTGAAAAGGGAACTGTCTGAACTGCTTTCATGATAGTGGCGTGTGGAGGGCGTTGTATGCTTGCATCTATCTGTTATGGGTGAGGGTACAAGATTTTAGCCTAAGTTCTGCTTTCACGTAGCATGTTTCTAACATGGCTTAATTTCATGACAGCACTGCAAGCGTATGCCCATTATGGAGGCATCTTGGACTGTCTGCTGCTCTGTCCACGCTCTGTGCTTAGACCTAGCTGTGAACAAGTAGGCTGGGGTACAGTCGTACTTCACAATGGAGAAGCTGGGGGGGAAAGGGAAAGATGGCACCTGGATTCTGACCTGACCTACCGTGCTTTTTTCTCTTGCTAGAGCCCAGGATGGCGGTGGCTGTTTTCTCTCAACCTACAGGAGCGTTCCAGCGCTCACAGTGGAGGTATTTTTTTGCGTGGTACGGTTTCTAATTTTAAGTTTAAAACTAGACTGTAAATGCCTGAAGCCCAAAGGAGTGAACGCGTGCCATCTTTCCATTATTAAAGTCATCAGGCCAAAGAGCAGGCTTCAGTAACTATGTGTCAGAGTGGTGCCAGGAGATGCTGGGGCTGAGGAGTGTTGTGTTACTCGAGCATTAGAGGGAAACAGTCCATATTAACCACTTCACGTGAAGCACTGCTCTTAAACGCGTTGCAAAACAAACAAAACACGGCTTCAGAAGGCATTCACCACATTCGACGCTGACCACACAGGTTTTCATATTTAATAGAAATTAAATTAGTAGCTTAATATACATAACGTGACACTTTCCAGTCCAGCAGCTTTTCAATACTCGCTTTCAAGTCACAGAGCAAATCCTGTACAAAAATGGTATTAAAGAGCAACTGAAGAGTAACACGGTCACTACGACGGCGGACTCAGAAAGGTTAGGTTTATCTGGAGCTACACACGCCAAAGGACACGTAACAACAGCCCCGTTGTGATACAACCATGCATTACCAAGGGACAGATCTACCACCTGCCATGCACACACCTGTCCCTGTGGGGCAGGGAGCAGCGAGCCGGTGCTTCATCGCGCTCCGTAGGCGTAGTAGTAAGGTTCATCGGGGCGGTAGCCATACGCAGTCGCTGGGCGGCCAGGAACTCCCGGAGATTGACCAAAACCGTCAGCTCCCATGCTGGAAAAAGAAGGGAGAGAAACTGTAAGAAGCTGCAGGTTGTTGCGCGGTGGGGAAGGTGCTCTTCCAGCTCTTCCAGCTTCGAGTCTTCCTCATCCTAGGCAGCACTGCTCCATCTTTTCCGCTGGTAAAACAGAAACGCTGCAGAGAAATCCACACAACTCTTGTCCAGGAACAGCAGGCCTGGGAAAAAAAATCACTGCATGAATTCCTTTTTGTTTCCTGAAAGTGAGGAAACGGCAAACGCGCGTTGTGGGATTCAAACAGCTTCTCGGGAGCTGCTGTTGACTTTCAGCTGAAAAGAAAACCCCTAAAGAAACAGCACTCTTCTTTTATGGATGCACCAGCAAAGCTTCGCTTCTGTGACTCAATTTCTCTACCTGTACATGGAAGTTAACGTGTTGTTTCCGGGGAGACTTCAATTACACGTCTTGCAAAACCCACTGGTAACGCTGTCCCTACAGAGCGTATCTGAATAATCCATTTTTTCCCCCAGAAACAGTGCATTTCTGAAGCCCTGGGGCACAGAGCGGGCAGAAATGAGAAAGTGACAATATATGGCATAGCAACAGAGTTCAGCAAAGGACAGCGCTTCTGATGGGTTACGAGACCAGCAAATGGCAGGAAGAATTCATCAAGTACTGAGTGGCTATATTCTAATGAGACACAATGAGCCATTTGTCATACAGAAGAGCATCTTTTACACCTAAAAGTCCCACAGCACAAGAACTGCGTAGGGAAAAGTGGCACATATTTCATGCTCAACAATAACTGTCATGCAGGAGGTAGAGGGAAAACGAGCATTGCTTAAGACTCTGGATTAATGCCTATTCTTAGCTGTGTCACTTTTAAACTTCCACTTCAGCAGGACAAATGGAAAAGGATTCTAATTTATTGTCTGACTAAAGATGCATTGAAAGAAGTTGAACTTCCCTTCTGAAGACTGTCAAAACACAAAGAACCCAAGTGCTTTTGGAGTGGGGAAAAGCTGAACCTCATTACTGCCAATTACACATATGGAACACGGGTTATGCAACAGCCGAGGCCTGGGAAAGAATGACCCATCCAGAAGACATACAATGGGTGGGCCCCAGGCCCTGGCTCACCAAAAAGCTGGCACTGCCCAGCTGGTTGCACTGAAAGGGCTCAGCTGTAGCGCTGGGGGATCCTGTCCAAGCACTTCATCCCTGCCAATGTATTTTCCTCAGATTGTGCCTCTGGGAGGGCCTAGGAAAAGACCCAAGTGCCTGGTTTCCCAGGAAACCAGTTCCCGTATGGGATATTCTGCTAATCACGTGAAGGTGGAAGGCCTGAGGCTGAGACTTGTCCTCTGCAACGGAGGGAACAACCAAGAAGCTCGAACGCAGAGAAAACCATTCTGTTTCACCTGACTGTCTCTGGAGGAACACGGTGCCCTGCAAGTACTTTGCTATTTTCACGTCTGCCTGTCTGTATTTGGATTGGCAGAGCCTCTGTCTCAGAACGTGTACATGCAGCCATCAGTCCGACCCTACGTCTGAGCGGTCCCTTCTGCAGAGCAAAGGGAAGCAGAGCAGCAGTGCTGGCAGCAAAGAGCACTGTGCACACGTGGCTCTGGTTCTGCACCCCCCCCCCCCCCGTCCTCCCATTCCTTCCTCCGAAGTCCAGTTACTCTTTTCTCAGCCCATCCAGAAACGAGCTAGCAACATCTGAGGTGCCTTCTCCAGGCACACAGCAGCTTTCTCCTTAGCAGACCTGAAGCTGTAGAAGACTCCTGGAAGAAGGGATTACAGGGAACCTCCTTACTTTCTGGACGTTTAACTCTTGTCTCCAGAAAGAGCGAACGCGGCGCTCCGACATCACAGCGGTGCCCGCAATCAGAGCCCGTCGCTCAGAGGATGGATGGTCCCTCTGTCTGCTCCCTCGTTAGCGAGGAGCAGCGCTGCGGGTGGGTGCAGTGACAGCGCCGAGCCACGGGGCGGCAGCGCGGCTCTATCACTGCGGGCTATTTCCAGTTCAGCGAGCCTTTATTCAAAGACCTTTTAAATCTATTTACATTGATAAAGAGAGCAAGGAAAATACGGTTTCAATTATATTTCCAGCATATCATTTATATATATATATATATTTCCTTTATAAATGTGTAAGTAATTAGGTAGAGATCCCTAGAGTTTAAGCTTTGAGAAGTATCGCTTATTTCCAAACGGTTTAGACATATGTTAGTGTCCTGAAGAAAACTGGAAGAGATGGATCAGCTGATAACGGCTTTGGATAGTTCAAAAAGTATAAAAAAAGAAAGAACAGAAAATCACATTAAGGCACCTTGACCAAATCACTTCTCCAAATATTTCTCATCAGTAAGTGAACACTTGCCCACGCTTCAAAAAAAAAAAGTTGGCTTCATTTTTACATCTTAGTGCTCTCGAAACACACCAGCTTTGCCTACTGGATTGTTTGGGAGGGCAAACATAGCATCTTCCTCATCCTAGGAAGAGGAGAGACAACCTGTCCTCGTGGATGAAGGAAAAGCCATCGAGTCTGGGCAGCAAAGCTGCAAACAGGCGGCTCTGGACTGAAGTCTGGCTCTGGCACCAGGCTGGCAGGCCAAGGGCAGTGACTCTGCAAGCAGAACCCACGAGCTGGACGCCGGGTTGGAAAACCAAGTCCTGCGGAATGCTTGCCACCCCTGCCAAGAACAGCAGAAGGGCACAGCCAGGAAAGTTGGTAGCTTTCAGCTGTAAACACTTGCTGGCTAATGATTGGCCTGAGATGGTGATTCGTGCCATGTGCTCGCAGATTTATACCAGCAATCAACTTCCAGACTTGCTCCTAGGTAAAGTGTGCTGTTGGCATTATTTACATTGCATCTACACGGAAACTCTGTGCTCAGTAAACCTAGCATCAGCCTGTCTCCCAGAAAGCTGGAGAGGCAATTATGCCATCGAGGCAACAGTACGCGTCCCCACACTGACATTTCTCCTACCCGCGGACAGCGTGGTTCAGCTGGGTGCCCAGCTGCAGCACGTGCAATCCCTGCACTCGTGTAACGGATGTGCACCACGCAGCATCAAACAGAGCTCTCAGATAAATCAGTTACACAGCTGCCTCGATCTGCAAGTTATTTACAGGAGCTTTTCCTCGCAGCGTCACACACGTGCATGCAGAGGGCTCCGTGCTCGCTAACCCAGCGTAACCGCTCGCTTGGGCAAAGCTTACCACCGCGCCTGGAGCTGATGGAGTTAAACACTGAAGTGCACAGCTAATTACTATGTACTGCTAACCTCGGTTGCTGGTTCATTTTGAGACCCTTTAAAATATGAACTGTGTATTTTACCCCTATGCACTCTCTTAATGATTTGTTTTTTTTAGACTGAAATCACTTCCAGCCATCAGTTATACTCGCGGTCTCTACACATGCACTTCTCCAAGCACAAATATTTCTTTTTCCTATTGGTCTGCCAGCCCCTGTCAGAGCAAATTTCACTTTAAACTAAATGCTATGATACTTAAAACCTCTTGGATTACTCGGGCTGCTAGTGTGATCTATGACCTTCCCCAAATGACAGCTGAACTTTCCAATTTGCGTGTTCTGCTGGGGAGCTGAAGAACACATGCCGAAGAGGAAAACGTTCCTGATGTGCACGAGCGAGGAGAGATTTCTTAACAGCTCTGCTTATTGATACTTGCCTCTGATTCGTAACATCCAAATTAACACGCCCATCTCGTATCCTGGGTGCCCTGACGTCATTTAAAAAGCAGACACCAACCAATAGCAGGAAACGCCAGCCAGCATCCCACAGAATCCTTCCTTTCCTCACCCCCTCCCCACTCCCCGAGCCACCAGGACACGCCGGGCTTTGTGCTTTGTCTGGGAGACTGGGCAGCCTCAGGCAGGGCACACACTGTGCCAGCAGCCCTCTGCAGGCATTCCCACAGCAATCTGCAGCTCACCAGGGCCCTGGTAGGCTCTTGAGGTTGGCACTATGATCAGCAGCACCTGGGTGCAGACTGACCACAGAGCAAAGCTGCTTTCTGGAAGTTTTCCTGATGCAACAGACACCTGAGCCTGTCTGCACTAGTGTTCACACTGTTAACGGTGCTGGTGTTGACAAGCTGCTCTAAAATGGGTACTAATTCTTCCAGCATAAGCAGGGCCTCAGAAAGGCAAGTCCCAAGTAAAAACCAACACCTTGACGTTCAGCTGGAAACCCACACGTAGAATGCACAGATCTTGGAGCAAACCCAGCAAGGAACGCTGCTTGGGAAAGAAGCATGGAGCAGCAGGGCAAGGATCGTACCTGAAAGAAAGGTGGTGGCTGCCTGAGTAGGTGAGCGTGGCCCAGCAAGGCAGCCTCGACCTTTGGGGGTCAGTTATCACTTCAGGAGCTTGTGTTTTAGAGCCTAAATTTCTTTCATTGTCATGGCTGGAAGCCTGCAATTAAAGCACCCTGAAATCAGTGTCCATTTCTCAGAGAGAAATGTTACTTGGAGCACATCCAGCACTCCCACCTGATCCACGATTTCAGCTGTTTCTCTTTTCACCCTAAACCTGTTTGAAAGCCCTGACAATCCTCTCCTGATTCTGCATCAACAAGGCTTCCACCAGGCTCATGTCCGAGAGGCTCTCAGCTGCTCAACAGGGATACAAGTTTCAGAGTGAACCCAGGGTCCATCCCTTCTGGTTGCATACGTGAATTGCTTCCACCTGTGCTCCCAGGGCTGGCTGTGCCCCTTCACCAGGTGCTCCATCACTGCTTCAGGCCATAAAGCAGCACTCAGGCTCTTCTTCATCACTAGCAAGAATGCAGAGCTAATGGTGGTGACCGCGTGGAAAAGCAGAGTTTTGTAGCTGAGAACTTGCTCAGTCAGTGTTATTGCGCTCTTTGTATCTGTTGCTGTTTCCAGGAAAATAAACAGGAGGCATTACTTTTGGAGTGACCTACGTATATGCTGCCCAAGACAACTGCTCTTCACTCAGTGTGACCCAGGCAAGCCAGAAGGATGGACACCCTGAGATACCTTGTATTATTGTTTCTAGAAAGCAGTTGTAATGGTCAGAGCAGCCCCCATGTGCCCCCAGACAGGCATCCAGAGTTTGGTGCAGAGCATCCCCGGAGTCCTAATGTTTCATCTTTGTGAACCTACCAGTGTTTGACAGCACCGTTGATAACATATGGTACAGTTACCATCCTACATTTCCATATAAGCTTTCATGCCATAAACCCATCATCTCTAATGCCGTATCAAGTTGCCGTGTATAACAGAGTAAGCTGCATTC
Organism: Numida meleagris; assembly: GCF_002078875.1. Taxonomy (NCBI): domain Eukaryota; kingdom Metazoa; phylum Chordata; class Aves; order Galliformes; family Numididae; genus Numida; species Numida meleagris. The sequence continues at coordinate 5,546,529 of NC_034415.1, read as the reverse complement.
AAATGAATGCTGCAGGCTGTGTTTTTCCCCTCGGGAGGTACCAGAGCCGTGGAAACAGAGCACCAGTCCAGACTGATGACAAGCACAGCATAATGACCTAAGCAACTGAGATGCAGCTTACGGACTGTAATACTCACCAACAAGAACTGCAAAGTCTGTGGGCTTTCATCTCCTCTCTTTCTGTTGATACTTGCTACCAACTAAAAAAAAACACATCATAAAACAGTGGAGGCTCCCTTTGCTCAGAGTATAGTGATTGAGAAGATGAGTCTCTGAGAAGATGATTTACTTCTCTGCGCCAGCTACTACTTTGGTTTTGCTTCGCTGGCCATAAATTTTCTGTCCTTCAGAATAAGAACATAAACCATCAGTTATAGAGAAACAGCATACAACTGCAAAGCCTTAAAAACACACAGAAAAACCCAATGTTCTGTAACTGTAGATTCTCCCACTACTGGTAATGACGTTAAACTATAAACCACAAGTCTCTTAAATTCTGTCTCTTACGGCCCCACTTTCTTTCTCCCCTATCTGTGAAGCTTTTTTTCCATACTTTCTATCCCTCGAGCTCAAGTGGGAGGGGAGCTCTGTGGCAGGGACTCTGCCTTTGCACACTAGATCTGCCTTCACGTTCACATTTTAATACTAACCTTCTCTTAATGGTAATGCTGCATCGGCCCAAAAGATAAGAAATGTCAAAAATGAACCCGTGTAGTGCTAATTTAGCTCCCTTATGCATGATACGGCTTTTACGGGTATGATCGTGTCTCCCCTTCCCTGTGATCCAGTTTTTTCACTGCAGTTAATGACTTCAAGCTTTCAGTTGTTTCTGGACTCAGTGCCTAGCTGCATCTCAGCACAATGCTGCTGCTTCTGCCATGTAATTATAAAGAAATGCAAAGTTGACAGTTGTGGATAAGCGAGCAGCGTGTCTTCTGTGCGAGGCTCCAGCTATGCATCAAGCAACAAGCATGCCAAAACTCACGGGTGGGAAAGCAGCGTTTAAAAAATAAATTAGTTAATTCCCAACTAAATGGCAAGAAAGGACTGAGCTAAGAACAAATGGGCTTGCTTAGCCAGATTCAGTCAGAGCCCTGTGTTTTTGAGCGCAGGCCTTGCCATTCCAGCTCTGTGAAGGCAGCCTGACTTGGGCTGTCAGGTACCTGCTGTGCGATCCTGGGCAAGTTGCTCCTTTTCTCCATGACCTTAGTTTCCCATACGGAGTGTGGGCAAAGAAAAACAATCCAAGCATCGTAATGTCACTAAGTGACCTATTACAATAGTGAGAAAACTCAGATTAGATTTACGTAAAGGAAAATACACCTCGATTCTTCTCCAACGCCCCCAAAATAAGTAAGACGACTTTCAACTGGTAGAAAAGCAACCAATCCAAATTACAGCCCTCTGTGCTTCATACAGCCATCCTGTTTCTGTGCAAGGCATAAGAGTAGCTCCACTAACAGTCCCTCAGCCAGCATCACAGCTCTGTCACATGGCAGAGGAGCTTCTCAGCTGTTCTCTACAGGATTTGCTAAAAGGTCAAGTGCGCAGTCAGAGCTGGAACGGAAAGCAAGAGTTCTGCCTTCCCACTGTAGGCCCGACCGAAACATCTCCCATGCTGCTGGCTCAACATCTGGCCAAATCCACTGATTAGATATAGCCATTTCTAAAAAAATTAATTAAAAACTAAAACAAATTAAAAAGCCCTGAGAAGCAGGCAATAAAGTCAAGGAAGATGTCTTTTCCTCTCCCCTCGGGCAGGCCAAAGTACGTGTGTCAACTCCGTACACTGAAGATCGCATTTGCCTTAACCTTTACCTAGTAATACGTCTGGCTTGGGATGCCTTCAAGCCTCTTTTACTGAGCCCAGTGATGTCAGTCGGGTACAGAAGTTTCAGCCAACAGCCTGACCAGAACGAGACCCTGAAGCGGCAGCTTCACCAAGGCAACTCGTCACCGACCGCATCAGCTCAGGAGCGGTCCGCATCTTGCGCATGTTCCTGAGCAGCCTTCCACTTTGCAGATGAGAAATGCTTCTGCTTCCGGTGCTGTGTTACAGAAAAGCACTCCCAGAGAAGCAGTTGAAGCAGCAATACAAGTTCTCGGTGCCCTGGACTGAAGCGTTCCTCGCTGAACAATTACTCCTTTGAATATCTACACAAACCCCTCAAGTCCAAGCACCGCCACGTAGCTCTGCCCTTCAGTACCAATGGGAAAAAGCATTCCCCCTCGTGCACAAACACCCAGAGCCAGGCCAGCAGGCTGATAGGCGTGCTGCCTGCAGGGCTCAGCACCAAGAACCATGCAGCTCAGCAGGGACAATAATCCAGATGCTGGAGCGAAGGAGAGAGAGGCAAAAAATCTGCTCTGCTTTGATTTACAGCTGCGGCCAATAAAAGCTTTCAAAGTCTCTTCTGAAAGTTAACATTACTAGGGGATTTGCAGCGCTCGCTAGAGCACACACACAAAACGCAAGGGGAGCATTATTACCAATGAATCAACATTACATGTTTCTGCCACCACAGATGATTATGCAGATTTGAACCAGTTCTGTGTCTCGGCGCAGGGCTCCAGTGAAGTCTTGTCAGAATTCACCCCCAGTCAGAGATGGTGTCAGCGTAAATCAAGAAGGAGGTAAAGCTCCATGTCCCTTACCACTTTTTTTCTCCCCTCTGGCATTGGCAATGTTAGGGAACGAGCCAGATACAGACACAGATGTTGCATATTTTCTTAGAGATCTCTATCTTGGAGTAGCATTATCACGCAAAAATTTTCAACTTGGAGTGAAATGAAAATCAAACGTATCCAGGCTGAAAGCTGGGTAGGGTGCCGTGGAAACACAGCGACCAAGCTTAGAGGACTCAAAAGCCAGAAGGCAAATGAAACACTGTGCAATTCCTTCTTTAACCCCGTGGTTGAAAACAATCTTCCAGTTCTCCTGAGGGAAGGACGGGCCTGTCACCACGCACGCACGGCTGATAAAGAGAATCCGAGTCAAATTTTAGGATCAACGGAATTTCAACCGTTTGGCAAAAGAAACTGATACGTTACATTAGCTTTTTATACCCGAGACTTGCTTGCAGCACTGTTTGGTAAGGACAGCCACCATTAGAAATATCCTGCTGATATACGGGACTTACAGCCGACTCATGGTAGGTTTAATTTTGAATCCTGCGAGCACGCTTATCCGTAGCGTACAAAACACCCTTCACTTTATTACAGCTTTAAATCTTTCTTCCAGGTCTGGCCTCGCAACCGCTTGTCTTGATAAAATAGGTCACTTGAAAAAGGAAAGCTCCATAAAATGAATTACAAAAACAACAAGATTAAACTGATTGTGCTGTTTTTGTACAGTGCAGCTGAATTCTGCAAATATGCTGCTGGCTGTGGTTTGGCATTTAACAGCGTGCGATCAGTGAGAAGGAGGAAATTTTATTCTCATTAACTGTTGCAGATTTACTGCAGTGAAAAAGGGCTATGTAACCTGAGAAGTGACAGAATGGAAAGATCAAAGCTGCAGTCTGGAAACTAAATAAACCTTCTGGCTACTTCCTGCAAGGAAAATTCACTCTGGCAATGTAAAACAGAGTCCAGTTAAAAACTACTCTCAGTTTTATGAGCTGTCACAGCAGCTTGAGTGGTTTGGACCAGTCAAGTTTAGAACATTATATTTCCTTGTTTTTGTCTCAGATACTTCTGTAAGCAGTTTTATAGTTTCTTTTTCTTTTCTTTCTTTCTTTTTTTTTTATTTTAAAGAGAAAAAATTCTTCTCCTTTGGTTGAAATCGAGAAGGTCACAGCTAAACTCATTAAAAACAGGCAGGTCTTCATTTGCACATTCCATTCCCGTTTACTACGTTTTAATATTTTACTTTGAGATTTATAAGCAATGTACATTTGCTTTAATAACTCTTCCGCATTCTGTTCACTTATTGTTTAATATAAGTGCAAATCAGTTTACAGAGCCCAGATGGCTTGTAACCAGGGAGCCAGCCTATTCCTAGCAGCACATCTGGAGGGACAGAGCGGCAGACAGAACGTGGGAATTAATTAATGTTACATTTCAAAAGAGACAGACTCAGGTTTGGGGGTTTTTTTGGTAAGACATTCCAAAGGAGTTGAGCTAACTGCTGCAGCATTTTGGCATTCTTTTAACATTCTTCATAGCCACCTAAACCGTGTGGGCTCAGTGAGGCTAAGCGCAGGTGGAATAAAATGACTGCGAGTGAAGGAGGCCCCAGCATCTGATATTCCAGAGGAGCTGGAGTGCATTAAAACCTCAATGCTAACTCTTCCCAAACGGCATCTGCACCGTGCTGAAGGCAAAAAAAAATAAAAATAAAAAAAAAGTCACACCTTTAAAATATTCCTAAGCAAGCTATTGTGCCTATTAGCATACTAGGGCAATTGTTCAGAGCAATTAAATAGCCCTTACAGTAAATTAAATGAGTGCAACACGATCCTGCATGATTACGGACCACACACCTCGGAGCAGTGGTGTGGTCCAGGGCAGCGAGCAGCGGGGAGAGCTCTGCTCTGCTGGAGCCTCTGGCACCTGAGTTGGGATGAGCAACCCCTCCCCTTGCCCCTGCACCCCTGCACACCTTGGGCTCTCTGTGGCCAGGGCCACGTGCTGCGCTGCAGACGTCAGCTGCCCGCTGGGAAGCTTCTCCTGCTACAGACCGAGGACACAGGAATAATCAAAAAGCAAGCGAGCACATGAAGAAGTTGCTGTATAAAGAAAACTGTTTAAGAAGAACGTTGTCCTTCTTTGGATATTCCCAAATCGCAGGTAGTGCTGGAGCCATTCCCTTGTGCTGCAGTAATGGAAACCCCTACGGGGCGGCAGATCCTGCTTCCTTCCCACTATCTTTGTATGCAGGATCTTCACTCCGTGCATTTGTACCACCCAAACAGACGCTGCTTGGATGAAGAAAAAGAAATGGCTGAACTGACCTGGCTGGTGCACATGAGCAGATCATAAAGGCAGCACTCACCAACTCTGCATGCTTCATCATGCTACGTCCAGCCATACAGGGCTGCATCTGAAACCTAGTGAAAACTTCCTGATCACACTGAGTATGTCTTGCCAAAAACTTAACGTGCAGACAGTTGGGACAACAGAATATGATGAAAAGAATATATATGACTGCTACAACTAGCAGCATTTTTGTGGGATAAAAAAAACAACAGAAAACCCTATGTGTCTCGAGAAACTCCATTGGTTCTGGGCGCCTCTTTAAGGCCTTTGCAAATTCATTTCAGTGGGATTTACAATTTGCTAATACCGATGTGTGATAAACTAATAAAAATTGCCTACAAGGTTATAGGCCCAATTTACTAGTAAAAGCTAATTCAGTTCTCCTGGGAAATGCAAATTAAATGGCATCCAAATGGTAGAAGCTGAGTACAACATTCTCTCTGCATTGCAGGAACATGGGGTTTTTGTTATTGGTTTGTTTTTTAGATAAAGCTTAAGAATGGAAAAGAAAAAGTAACACAGAACTGAATAACACCACTACAATAAAGCACTGGAAAGTAGAATCTTAAATTCTACACGCTTCTACTTCCATTCCTGTTTTCTGCTTCAGTAAGTTCATCTCTGAGTCCCACCTCTAAGGCAGAAAAGCATTCAAACTGCCAGAAAAGGAAGACTCTGTCTTTTTTAAAGGCAAACAAAACCCAACAAACTCCACCTCTTCCTGTCTACTCATGCACCAGTTTTTCCAAGACAGCACCTCACTGCTGAAGGGCTGGGAAGGGAGCTCAGACTTCAAAACTAAGTGCCTGATAGTGACCACGGGTGTTTTAAAGGGATGCAATAGGTGAGATGTGCTCCATAGCACAGCTCCCAACTCCAGTCTTTACTTCGGAAGCAGGTTCTTAATATCAGAAAGGTATCTTGTAGCATTTAGAAACTAAGCAAGAGATGAAATCCTAACTTCAGTGCTTGAGGACAACAAGACGGGACTGCTTTCTGTAAATCTGATTGAAGATGATGATCTACATGGAAGACAGCTACAAATGCTGACAGAGGAGATAAACTGCACGTACAACAAATTAAAAAAATTGACAAACATTTATAAAGGGCCTGTTTGCCAGGATATGATGCAGCTGATGTATCTGACTGGAATGTGAGCTATTCAGCTGTGATGTGACTGAGAGCCTGCAGAACACTGCAGAAATTAACAGGAATGGAGGGGTACAGCCCTACCCTGGTCCCTCCCCTAAGAACATGCACATCTGATATTTATCAGGGTACCCAAGCAAAAAAGCCTACGGATATGACTACTCTTGCCATTCAGCACAGGCTGTTAGTACATGCAGACGTTACTTGGGGGTAGCTTAGCTAGAGAGAACTGAAGCCACAGGGACAACGTCCCCTGTACTGCCACCAGCACTTACGGCCACGTATTAAGCCAGTGAAGCCCACACCACCAGTTCCTGCCAACCCAAGACACAAAACGTAGCTTATGTATGCCCATACCTCCCAACAACAGACACAGCTTAACTGAACTTAACGGAGAGCAGCCTGCAAGGTCTTGGCTCCACGCAATTAACTCACAACATACCACAATGACCTACCATGGAGAAACAGCTACAGATTTGGGTTGCAAATCCAGGCAAGAACAAAGATGTCCCATCAAGGACAGAAACAGAGAGCCATCCCATAAAAACCGAGTCTGTTTGACATGCCAAACCTCACTGCTTCCTGGGAAGACGCTTCAATCGGATCTCTGCTGAGAGGACAGATGAGTTCCCACACCAGGAACTGCACACACACAGAAATGCCTTGTCTCACTGAGAACTAAGAGTGCAGCAGCAGCTCTACCACGTTTTATAATGAGGTTAAAGGATTCTGTATTGGAGAAAACTACCTCTGGAAGGAAAAAAAAAAAGAGATCTGGCTAGCTCCAGCATTCCTAACTATTCATCTCTCTAAAGCTACAGAAAGACAGAACTTGGGAACTCTGATTAAGATTTTACAACAAATTGGCTTTCGCGCTTGAAGTTTGTACTACTATCTAGTTACAGCTGGGAAAGGTTAAAAAGATTTTTCCCCAGTGGGAAAGGAAAATACTGTGGAAATCTCCATTAGAAGATATTTAGCCACTGCTATTATGCCTGTGTTTTAAGAAATAATTTCTAGAAAGTAATTAAAATCTGAGAAACGACCTAGATTCCTGAAGATCTCTTTCAGCTGGTCTTTCTCCCTTGCAGCTCAGACACCAAGCTGTCATCGCTTCAGCCAAAGGTGAGGGATTTTTTGTTTGCTGCAATCGTAAAGCTTTCACTCTGTATTAAGAGCTACCAGAAGCAGGAGCCCCTAAATACAGATTTTAGTGACAGATGAAAATTGCAAACCTGTGCCTAATGCACGTTTGCTTCTGAAAGACAGTACGACGATTCAAAGCTGATAATCTAATCACAGCCTTTTCCCTAGCCAATGAAAAAACCTGGATACAAGCTGTCAAAACAGCCTCCTCGGCCATGTATTTTCTGCTGAATGGAAAACATACCTTGTCATCTGTTTGCACTCTGCTCCAAAGCTTGGAAGAAAACGGGAGATGCTGTTTATGTATTTTATCACTCCTGTGTACCTTGTATTCCGAAACAATTCCATTTATAGATACCTTACATAACAGTATTACTCTATTCAGAATATAGTTCCGAAAGAAGAGCTTTAATCTAATGCTGTGAAACTCACAAGATGCATTACAGCAACAAAACATTTCTATTTCTAACAACATCTTGGATCCCTAAAGTGATGCTGGCTGTGTTAAAGAAAATGCAAACTTTCCAGGTCTGTGCTTACGTGCAACTTCTCCTTTCTGCTGACAAATACCAGAAACAACAATTATCCTCACCTGCTTTATGATGTGACAAGAATAGCATGCACATAGATTTACAAAACAGATTCAGGGCTAGATACTTCTACAGTTCTTTTCAAAGTTCTTCTGCACTGCAGGAACTCATCGTGCAAGGCAGCATTCTCACCTCTGACAGTAGCCAGTACTCTGGTTTTCAAAGGGAAGTCCAAGCAACCCTATAAAGGGAAAGTAATGTCTTTGAAAAACTCAACCCTTGGGATATTCCACCTGGTTTGACAAATCTGTAGATGTTCTTACTGCTAATACTATTACTTCATGCTTCCTTGTTAAAAAATAATGGGGAAAAAAAGCCCTGTGCTAGCCCAGGTGCATAAAAGCACCTCAACTTTTTATCTCCTGCTTAATTCTTGCAGAAAAAAGACTTCTCTACCCACATAAGACTGTGCAGCACGTCTGGGTATGGAGTTACTGTGTCTCCTAGGGCAGGGACTCCACAGGAGACCACAGCGATGTCCATGCTGCGTTACAAGGAAGTCAGTAATTTCATTGATTACATATCTATATGCATCTGCTGCTCCAATTCCCCTGAATTTTCTTGAATGCAACTTGGTGGAACTTCAAAGGCAGTCCCTGGACCTCTGCTAGAACTAACATCCTACAGCCAAAGCAGCACATGGCTTTCACCATCTGCTCCACGCAGCACAACCGGTGTAACAATCCGATACACGGCAGCTGCTATGGGCTGACTTTCCTCGTACAGGTATTCCTGAATATTGCTTACGGTGAAAATCTCTTAGGCAACTCGAGTTCAGTTGCGGTCTTTCAAAACTGTCCTCACAGATCCCTTTCTTTGGCTCCAAAAAATTAGGCTGGTGATCAGACAGGCTTCAGCCCCAGTAAGGCCTCCCTTATAAATGCACTGGGAGCACCAACACAAGTTCAGTACCAGCACAGTTTCTCAGTGATATGCAGGAACTAGAAAGGTCGGGTTTTACGGCTGACTTGTAAGTACATCGATGCAGGCTCTCCTGAAGACAAGAGGAAGTCCTGATCCAGTGTAAGCACGACAAGGAGGCTAAGAAATACCATCAGAGAAATTAAAGAGCTGATGCATTCTACCTCTTCCTTACAGGACTGCAGAAAAGAGAAGAAAGCATTACTCAAAGCTGAGTAGAAAGAAGTCACCTCGTGGTCGTCACCTACCTCCAGTTTCTCAGGGCACACACGGAAAAAGCTTCCTCACCAACTCGTCCCATTGCTCAGTAAACAACTCTTTCTACTACAGAATAATAAAGCCTAATATAAAAAAAATCAAGACCAGAAGACACAGACACAACAACTAAACGCATAATAAAGTATAACAAACGAGAAGACTGAAAAACATGCATTTACTCATTATAAAGCCAGCCCCCTTCAAACTCACCAACAAAAATGTTACCATTAACTGACAATCATAGCTCAGCTTTCTTTTAAAACGTTTCTGAAAACATACCCAAATATTAATAATAGAAACACGATCCATTTTTATAACAAAAATCTAGATTTATTAAAAGCTGGAACTGGTTGAAAACAAATCCCTGACATAAGGTTCTTGTTAGCTTTAAACTGTAAGCATAAAAATACCCTAGAATTATGTTTTGGTATGGATGAAATGTACACTATATAACACATAAAAAGAGCCTTGACTTGCTGCTATTATTTTTAATTAGGGTCTCTAGCACGTATGGTTTTACCTTCCAACACCAATTCAAATTTGGGAAAAGGGAGGGTCTGACTCTTCAAGCTCACGGGACTGGCAATTCCACGGCTCATGCCTCAGAGCAATAATGCATTTTACATTAGCTCTAAGCATCAGGAAATCCTGGCTTCTGGCGCCAAGAAGTTCAAAACGATAATGACACACATCTGAAAACTAGGATTCGCCGTCCGACTGCCAGTATCTATTCTATCAAACAGTTCAGCCCCGCTCTGCTACAAGTGGGACGGAACGTTTGCAGCACTACACGCTGTTTCCAATTAGCCTGTGTCTGGTCTGCAGATAAATCCGTGGAGCAATCATACAGAAAAAAGCTTTCCTAGAAAACAGAATTGTAATGAGAAATCTGAATATTTACAGGGGCTATCAACGGCGGGCGATTACTAAGTTTGTAGTTAGTCAAGCTAGTTTTTGTCTGTCCTCTGTTATTGAGGCGGGCCTCCAAAACCCCTGGAGACACGACAAGGAAATGGTACAAATGTTTATTTTAATTAAGGATATACCAGGTATACTTTGCTACTCATTTTAGTTGGAAGACAATCAGATTAAAACGCATCTTACTAAAGCAGCTCTCTGAAAAGGGCTTGAAATTTGAGGCTGAGTGATCTACTTTAACTCTAACCCATGGACACTCAAGATTCTTCCCAGAAGAGACAAAGACTGTCAAGATTACATAGCCATGGAGTGTTCTAGTTAACACAGAAACCTGTTGTCTCCTGGGTTGCGCATCTATGTTAAAGCTGAGAACTATGAGCTGCACAGTAAGACTCCGTATAGCTCACACTTTTGTCACCTTCTCCATCACCAGCACGCCCTGAGATGAAGGCTGCCCATTTGGAAACCATCAGATGACATGGTGTACGCCAATCTATCACTAACCCCTTCATTAAAGCGTTAATCATGTGTTTCATAAATATGTTAACAACATCGCTCTTACTGGAGGTTTAGCAACAAAATTACTTGGCAAGCAACTCTTCCTGGATTTTGTGCCAGTATCCCCTTCTCAAACATAAGCTGCACACGAAGGGTTCCACACTGATATGAACTTGATCCTTTCTGAGTATAAACATCATTTTCCCCCTCAAGGAAACTCATCTTTTTACTTCTCCCCGATTGGAGGATTTCAGTTATTTTTATTTCTTCCTAGAAACTTTGCCATCATTGCAACCTTGCTTAACATTCAGCTTTCTGGTGTATTACAGGTAAAATGAAGAAATGAGTGTAACCTTCCATTGCCCCTTGAAAACTACAAGAAGCCAAGGTAAGAGAGAAAAAAAAACTTTTGCTTCAGCTGTGCATAGTGTAAATTGTTCATATTTTACAAATGGTGACTCGAGTTGTAAGCATTGAAAACAATGCTTGTACTTTGGAAGGCAACAACCACAGTTCTGGGCATGTTCAAATAGCATCAAGTTAAATTGAATCCTGTGTTTGAAGTACTTCTTACTACAGAGTGCGTGTCATTGTGTATTTACAGACAATAACATGTCTATAAAAGGTGTTTCCTAAACCCTTCATGACCGACACAGAAAAAAACCCTCTTCTTTGAAATAGGTCTTTTCTATTTTGAATCTGTGGGAGAAGTCTACTCAGAAATGCAAACAGCAAAAGGTTGCTAAACACAGGGAAGGAGAGGTCATTGACCAGTGGGACAGCTCAAAAAAACACAAACACCTCCAAGAAGCCAAGGCAAAACAGGTCTCTTTAGCTCATTTACCCAATCTCCAAAGTAAACACCATGAGTAACAGGACAGAGAATATTTTGGGAAGACTTACAGCAAAGGGAAATAAGTGCAGAAGTAGCTTTAGTCACTGAGAAGCTTATTTTCAACATTTTAAGACTACAGGAAAAATATTCTTCTAGGCAATCAACACAAATATCTCTAAGTAGGTCCAAAAAACAATGTCTGAGTGCTGCAGTAATTGTCATAACGTAGTTACTTGTCTGTTATAGTTTTACTTCTCTGTAGCTTTTGGAAAACTATTGTGGATTGTAATAGGTATATTAACATGTTGAAAAAACCACGCAATTCAAGAAGGCAGACCAAAACTGCATTTTCAGTGTCAGTCACTTCCTTTACAAGAGCAAGAACTGAACAACACGAAGCCCTGTAGAGAAACTTGATCGGCCATTTTCTGTTGTGGACTTTATGAGCCTCAGGGTTCCCTTCCAGCTCAGGACATTCTTTGATTATACATATTCTTTACAAACAACAACTCACCTGCTAGAGAAGGGATGCTGCCCAACCAGGTCTCCATTTTGAAGATGGTAGTCACTGAAGAAATCTGGACTCACTGCTCCATCGGGGGCTATTAGGCCATCTACAAAAACAAGAAAGATACGGAGATTGTAAGGAGGAGCGTGATTTCAAGGCAAGTGGGCAACATATTCTGTGCTGGTTTGTCTCAGAAACCCGTTAGCAACATGGAATATTTCCGGGAGGAATGCCAAGCAACAATAACACTGAAAAAGAGCAACTTCAGCTACAACAGAAAATTCACCGGCACTCCACAACTAGCCTAGTGCCCTAAAAAAAGCTGTACCTAAGAAAGGTTCTCTTACCTCTTCACCTTATGGTCTGGAGAGACTATATCAAGAACCATACTGTCTGCCCCATCAATGAAAGTGAGCACGGGGGAAAAAGTAATGAGAAGGGTCAAACACAGGTCTACAGCAACAGCAACAAAGCAGAAGAGCAACAAAGGTTTTAATTCATCAAGGCTCTGCCTTTCACCACGGTATCTTTTAAAATTGGTTGAGGAAAACAAACAAAAAACAAGAACAGGAAAGCAGCTTCAAAACCAATTTTTTTTTCCACAACCCCTATTTCAGTGTCTTCTTGCTATTTATTCCCTAGAAGAGTGCTCTTTTTACATGATGTACACACAAGAACATAAATTACTGTATTTTTCCTTCCTTTATATTAAAAGCATCAGCATATGAAGATGTAAACATCTGTAAGGGCAGTAGTATTCCTTAAAGGCTTTACAGTCTGCTCGCTTTATGAAGAGAAGGAAATCAGGGGCTGACATCTTCCCTCCGTTACATCAGCATAAATCCAGAGCATCTTTGAAGCGAAGTCAGTGGACTGACCCCAGCTGAATGAGAGCCCAGCTTAACTCTTTCCTCTTCCCATCCCCAGAACTCATTCCTTGTTAATATTAAGGGCACAGTTATTACCTGGTAATTAATATTAGGCTCTCGCTAGGTAAAACAATTTCATTAAAACAGACCCTCTCTCTGTTTGTTTCCATTACTGTATGAAAGAGATCCCAGCCTCATAGAGCAGCAAGCAGCCCAATAAGAACCGGGCACAAACAGGTACATTCTGACGGACAATTTAATGGTTTACCAGAGGAGAGAGATTCCTAATGACTAGGAAGTTACAAATGCCATTCCACTTTAAAGAACGAGAGATAAGAGCCAGGGAATCACAGGCCACGTAGCTTAACCTCTGCGGTTTCAAATCTACTAAAACTGCCTGTGCAGGAAGCAGTGGGAAGTTACTTACAGACACATGGGCTTAAAGATGACGACTCAGGCATTCAAACAAATCTCCCTGTGCTTTATGAATTCACCTGATGTTTTTTGAAGATAATATAGTGACAAATGATAAAAGGAATAGTATTGACACGTCTAGATTTCCAACAGACATTTGAGGAGGTGCTACAGAGACTCACTGAGAAGATAATATCTCATGGGAAAGTGACCAAATACAATGCAACAGATTGTAAATGAAAAATGCTAGCCACGATCAGACTACGTTTTAGCAGCATAAGGTAGCTGTCAATGGCTATATTCTAATTGTATACATGTGCATGCAGTACGTGAAAGGGTATTACTTGACAAGCAAATATCGTGGCACAGATCTGTATTACTGTCTTTCAGCACATTCAGATAGACACGAACGCTCTGCGATAGCGTAAGAATGCGAAAGGACCAAAGAAAAAGGGAGGGAAGCTGAAATGGCTGTTATTGACACGTGCCAAAGTTCCCTATTTGTGCTTTTTCCACATTAGCATTTTTGCACTTGTAGCATTTCAGAGGAAAAGCCATCAAACAAATGATTTAAAGCAAATACACTTCATAGCATCTCGCTTCCTTTCTATCAATAAAGCAAGCATTATATTTTCCACTCTTAGACCAGAGTTACCACTGCTTAAAATGTCTTCACTCAAGAGTGCTAACATTGAAGCCATAGCGCTCAGTTACGGCTCCCATGAATTTACAAGAAAAAGGAAGCACATGGATATCATCAGCGGCATATAACGTGATTACAGTTAAAGGACCATCTGTTGTTATGTACATTTCAACACAAATTAGGGTTAAGCACCTTCAAAGCAAAGGAGACACCAAACTCAACGGTAACTTCAGAGATTCTACCGAGTTTTTGAGGTAGGGTTAGGTCACTTTTCAAGAGATATTTGATTTACCATTCCAATAGGAACACATCTCGTCAACAGTGAATCTAGAATTGTTGTGGCTGAGGACAGGTATGTACTGTGTGTGAGCTATCAGTGCAGATCACCACAATACAAACATGTTATTTCTGACTGCACAAAGACTTTTTTTTTCCTTCCATTTCTGACCAACTAACACTCTGTCCTTCAGAAACCCAAAGGCTTACTCCAACTGGCACGACAATCTGTAGCTTTTTCAAAGAAATATTATGTCCCTTCTGGCCACATCTCAAAAGTATAAATGTGGCAGAGTTCAGAAGCACACCATTACTGGCACTTGCTGGAAGGAACTTGAAAAGGGAATCTGCATTTTGAATATATTCCCTTAGTCTTATACTTTCTAAAACAAAAGCATTTTTCAGACATCTGCAGAACGTATCACTGGAAATCTGCCTCTCCTTGCTGGTCAAGTATCAATTCCAACACAAAAAAAATCTTTGTTCAAATAGCATTAAGCCTGCAACATAAATGATTAAAAACCAGGAAACTGGCTGCTAACGGTGACACTCCATTTCTAGGTCATAATGTTCAGAAAATAAGCAGCCCTGTGAAACGAGCAAAGGTTTGTTGCCTGTAAAGGGGACACCACAACAGGCACACGGGCACGTCTCTAACTCAGGAAGCCTGACACAGACTCGATGTAAGAAGAGAACCCGGTTCCGTGCTACACGTGGCTTACACTGCTCATCTTGAAGGTCCAATACACTGAAATAAAGTGGCAGGATCCAAAAAGGAAAACACCACACAGAGGCAAGCTGCTACAGCCCCTGTACATAACCACATAGATGAATAAGAATCCGTAAGTTCTGATATATTTTGAGAATGATTCTTGAAATGCTACTGAGATACTGCATATTTATTTTCTCAGAGTAACTACAAGTAAAGCTCACAGGGTTCAGTGGTTTTATTTTTCTTATTAATATTCCTGCAAATTCATCCAGAGTCAGAGTTCTGTGACTCACGCTTCATAGCAAAGGACTGGACACTTCGATGGAAAATTCAAAAGCCACACGCAGCTATGCAGGACTTTGAAAAGGAAATAAAACCACAAGTTAAGAGCATAAGCCAACTCCGAGCTGTTAAAGGTTATGAAGACATTTATCCAGTGGGCAAGTTATTTCATGAGTATCTCCCTACAGGGCTTTTTCAAACCTGTACCTGGAAGGGTTGGCAAGAGCAAGCCCTGGAGAGAGGATACTGGACTAGATACATCAGTGTCTTAATCCAGTATGCCCACATCTAAAGATTTTGTAGTAAGAAAATAGAGAGAGAGGGCAAATTCTACACGAGAACCCCCAGAGCTATGCCAGGATGCACTGTTAGCGGGAGTAAGCTATTACTCCTTTAGAAGACATAAAAGGGTTAATCTTCAATACAAAAACGACTCCTCTCAATTTTAAATTTTTAATCAACTTCTACAGATTATCAAGTAGTAAAATTTTTTTCATACGATGATCTCAAAAAAATAAAGTTTACATTAGAAATTCACATGCTTCTTTAGATATACGACAGCAAAATTAGACAATGATTCACAGAGCAATTGCTTCTGCTAAGAAACGTACGCATTTGACGTGGTTCAATTGAAGTCTTGCATCAAGTTTTGCAAAAAAAGTTCCATTACAGAACTAAAACGAGACAGAACAAAATTCAGCATCAAATCCTATAGCTATACTGCTCTGTGAATTTAACAGGGATGAGAAGATGTTTGTGTTTGGATAAGGAAACAAGCTATGAACATAAGAGAGCTGTGAGGGAACGCAGCTGAGTCACCTTTATTTAGATCTAATTATGCTCTGCTAGCTGAGGTAGACCTGTTCACACTTCTAAGGACCTGTCACACTCTGTACTCCACGTGCATGGAAACACAGCACTCAATCCTTCCTTGGCATCTTAGCAAGGACAAACAAATCCCCAGTGAGTATGCATCAGCACTGCCCCCACTGACACACAGAGGCAGCTCTACCACCGGTCTGAGCATTCTTCCTACAGCAACAGGCCAGATCCTGGTTTCACATACAAACAGAGGCAGCTATCCCAGCGCTGAATACTAATACATACTGCTTACCTGCATTGTAGTAGAGGTCAGGTCTTTCCAGAATATCTCCTTCGTGGATGTAGGGCTCGATACGATCATCCCCATACAGATACTGCTCACTGTCATCCATCTGCCGACTCTCCACCATCTCCAACCACTGAGAGTTGTGCCACCGAAATTTCTCACTCTGGATTTTTTTAGCCCATTCCTCATCGTATTCCTGTCAGCAAAAAAAAAAAAAACAACTAGAAATGACCACACAAGAGGTTACGATGAAGAATAGACAAAGACGTGTTTGGTTTAACAGGAAATAGCAGAGGAACTTAACATCAGCAAAAGATTCAAGTTTCAGCACTCAGCGACTTCCATCTCATAAGGGTGTGGAATACTTTGAGCTAAAAAGGCAATGATTTTGCAAACACTAGGCCTCATTCTGTTTGCGTACATGCAGCAGCAGTACAATCTTCCCTTCACCGTTTGTAACTCTGCACTGTCCAGAAAATTCTCCTGCTTTGAGCACGGGAGTTCCATCGTCACGGTCTCCTCACTTGGAGTGTCAAGAGAAGCCTATTACTGCCAATTTTCAGAGGGACTACAGGAATTAACTACTACTAACACTGACCAAATACTCTGATCTCATTAGACAAGCATTCATTATGACAACTAGTCACTCAAAAAGAACAAAAAAGGCTGTGATAAAACCAGTCAAGTCTTTGTTTCACGAGCACCAGAAAAGCAGAATTTAATTCTCAGCTTCCTGTCAAATTTCAAAATAGATTGCTATTTTTAATATTGAACACCCACAAAATTGGCACACAACATTCATAAATACATTATGGGAAGCAAAGACAAAACTAAAGCCAGAGAAGAACTTCTCCAGAACAGGGAGAAACATGATATAGGTACAGGCTGCTATGGAAACAAAAGGTAGTCATGAAATTTCAGTCTGGAATACAGCCTAACTGCACTCCGTGATGATGTGATATTCAGCATAAAGGAGCATCAGAAGGAAAAGCCACAGTCAGCAGTCAGTGCCATCAGCTGTTTAGAAGGCTCCTCTAAGCAGCCCAGACTGTCTGCGCTGTTGATTACCACTGAGCAATCACAGACCTTGTAATACTCAGATTTTCAATATTGCTAGAAAAACGGGACTCAACTAACTGTAGGCACTCATATGACAACATATTGAAGTTGCAGGTGTTACCAGTTTAGGAAGATTCACAACTAATGCATGGTGGCTATGACCTTTTTTAATCAAAGAATTGTGACCGAGAACAACATTCATAACCAATAAAGCATTTCTATTTGTGGGAAGAAATACCCTTGTGAAGCAGGACCCAGCACATCACCTCACTGCCTTCCAACTTAACTTGGAAAGAGAAAAAAACTGGAAGTCATTTCTTAACTCAAGATAGTTAACATATGTTATAGACAGACTTTCCTTTGAGATCTAGCTGGAGTAGTTTTAAGGTTTTTAAAATCCATTTTACTTAGCCCAGAAGGGAAGGAAGACTGTTCATACAATTAACAGCAATGTCTTGGCTGCAGAAGTGGTAATTTCTTAAAGTGCTCCAGCTAGACGTGCAAAAGCAGATCTGTCTACAACCCGAGGTCAAAAAATAGCAGTGAAGACAGAGCAAGCCGGCTTAAGAGCTCAGGTTAAACTTCTGAAACCCCTACGGACTGAATTTGAGCGTTTAAACTTGCTTAACAGTCAGGATACCTTGTCTTCACTACTGTTACCTGACATGGGTAACACACACTCACTATTTAGCCTTTGCCTTTTCCACCCTTTTGACTGTTGGTAACACAAAACCCAGCCTCTGGCAGAGGATTCCCCAACATTGCTAACGAGCCTATCTCAAGGCTCCAAGATTTCATGGGGAATCATGCTGCACTGTACCTCCACAAGCCATCGTGCTATGGCAACGGGTTTTAAAACCATTTTACTTGGAGAAACAACAAGTTTGTTCGCCCTGGCTCACAGCAGGTGAACTCCTTTTTGATGCGACATTCATGCAAGCTGCCGATCTGGGACCCAGTCTGCGGTATCATTCTCTATTTCTCAGCTTCCTCCTCTGATCAGCAGCAGTTAATTCATCTCTTTAATTCCCCTCTGCACCACCCTGGCACACAAGCAGTTCTGTTCAACACCTGGTTTCACGCATAGCGTCCACGCACAGAACAAGCATCACCTGTGGAATCTATAGAGGTTGCCAGTCCCTGCTAGCCTCAAGCAAAATTCCAAGTTCCTGTCAAGCATATAGTAATGCAGTGTCCTTAGGGAGGAAAACAAACAAACCAACCTCACACCTCACACCATTAGGAAAAAGAACACCTCATGCTGTTTCTGCACCTTGATATTTCCCCCCCACACACTTCCACTCTCAATTAAACGGAAATCCTAGAGTGTTCCCTGGGAAAGGAAAGCTCAGCATCAAAACCTATAAAACGACCCAGAAAAAAAAGGAAAGCTGGAGTTTCAGTGCCACCCGACAAGCATCTTGGAAACATCTACTTTGCTGCATCTGCCAGAGCTGAAACATGGACTATTATATCAGCCCTCAGCAGCTGTGAATTACTTAGGAGCTTTAGAGAAACACCTTGTAACTGCCAGAGATCACACCACAGTCTTAGGAAAACTATTCCCAGAAATCATGATTGCAAAGAGGTGGAGGAAATAAACAAATTCAACAAACAGCAAATTAGATTAATCCATGGGAAAGCTGAATTCCTTTCACATTACCTTGTTTACTTCTAAAAGTTCCCAAGAGCAGAAAGGCCAGTAGCTAAACCCCTGCTTCACATTTACCGTAAGTGCACTTGGAAAACACGTCAACCTCCCTGAAGTTAATGAATCCTACTTGCCCAACAGCACTGCCCCATTCCACACTACTGCTCTAATTGGCTGGATATCTTCCACAAATAGACATTAATTTAATTTAATATCCTTCTAAAAAAAATAGTTAACACTTCTCAGATTTTTTTGTTTGCTTTTTATTCTTTTTATTTATAGACAGCAACAGGAGAACAGAATACTCCTACACGTTCTGCATTTCCCACCTTATATTAAGAGGCTTCAAACTCGCAGGCTTGAATCATCTATAAGCTTTTGGAAAACAGGATAAGCAACTGACTGGCAAATTACTGGTCATGAGATTGAACAGTTTCACATGACTTATAAATCACAAGCTACCAGTTCAAACAGATTGTCTGGTTACTGGGTCTGTAACTTGCACTTCGCTGTGAATGACCAACAAGAACAAAGAGATGCCCATGCCAGAATAGGATTGACGATGAGTTGTATCAAGGGTTGCATTCTGGCAGCAATCCTAGAAAAGGATGATTTGCAGCAATCTCGAATGATTTACATAACCTCAACACAAAAAAGTTCATTTAAGTACTGCATGATCAAGGATATGTCTGTAAACTTTCCACAGAAATGTGCAGAAACACCACGGGGTAAATGATTAATGGAATAACATCAGAATGGAAGAAAAGCTGTAAATGCAGGACTACAGCCAAAAGGCACAAAGAAACCAAATTAAAGAAACCAAATTAAAGAAATTTAGGGCAAAACAATTCCCTAAAACACAGTTAGTCTTCCAGTAATTATATTTTCGGCTATTAAAAGCTTTTAAAAAAAAAATACGAAGTGCCCCTTCTTGAAACTAAGGAACGCCTGCAAAAATTAAACCAGAAAACTAAACTTTATGGAGACAAACACAGCTTTGTCCCCTCCAGTGCTTTTGAACACGAGTCCACCAGAACAGCGGTGGATGGAATGTGCCTGTTCTCCACCCCTCACCCCAAATACAGCACGGGCAGTAACATAAAAGAAGGAATCCTGAAGGTTGATTTTATTCTCTTTGGAGCTCCCTGACATCACTGGTTTTAACATTCGGTTTCCATAAATCCAGAAGTGACACGGAAGATGTATGGTTTGACTCTGCGAGGAATGTGCCATCCTTTTTGAAGTTCTGCTTCCAACTTTGTTTACTACTGAACCATTGAAATATTATGAAGCGTTAACTGGCCTATTATCAGAGCGCGTCTGTTCCCTATCAGGGGTCCCTTTTGTCACTGGCTTCCGTCACACCTTGTATCTGATTAACACACTATAGGATAACATAGAGCTACACAGATCTGCTTTGTGTTCTCTCACAGCTGATGAAAAACAGATTTTCCTTTTCACTTTAATGTGGTTGCCCTTTAATTGGGTCTGTAATAGGGTTCATTTGATGCGATTCCTCATACTAAACTAAAACTGCTATACAGTAAGTTGAATGTTCGTTACATTTAAGGCAATAGTCGGTAAAGTGATATGTTACATTCTTCATTATTTAAACATTCCTAAAACATACAGTTTACAAGAAAGGTTAAATTCACCGTTCTTTCAGTTAAGGAAAGATTTATCTTGTCTAGCTAGCCAAAATTTAGGCATGTGATTTAAACTGTGCACCTCTCTAAACCAAGGACAGAAACAGATGGCACGGATCACCTTCTGCGGGTGTCTATGACACCTACCTTAGGCTGAGTAGTACCAGAGGGCAATTCACTGACAGGTCAAAAAAAAAAATCTTTCTACAACTTCTGCTGGCACAACTCACGGTTACTTCTCTGCAAGCAGGCTCATCGCTAAATGTATGCTGACAGCAAGCTAGTAAAAACCTATGAAATGAAATTAATGGCAAGGTAGCAAGAAGAAGAAACATTTATGCCCCCTAAATTTAGGTGTCTACATTGAAAACACACTGTCCACAGGGTTCCTATACTGTCAATAACTGAAGAGTTAAACTCTTTTTGCCTTGAAGAAATTAAAGGTATCTCACTGGCCAACTGCGATGGAAGTAACAGAGACCACTTGTTTCGCTCACCTTCCTAGTTTTTCAACCCCAAAAAGAAAGCATCAACGCTAGAGGGAAATCTGTATGGGTAGGCTTATGTGAAGCAAAAGAATCAGAACCCACATGCCCTAACACTCCCTGCAGCGTGGTTATTTTTCTAGCCCACGTAGAGTCTTTCTGCGGGATACTCTTTGCCACAAAAAGCTACCAGCACCAAAGCGGACTGATTTCCAATTTCATAACGCAGAAGTTGAAGAGTGAAAATACAAGTCAACAGTATGGCCAGCAGTCCCACAGCCTAGTTGCTCTACTGCCCACCTCTCCGCATTCAGGATTGTTATTAGCTAACAGAAGTACACGACAGCACGGAAATAGGGAGCCTTGACAAACGAAGGTAGAAACTCTGTTCCTGGAGGGAGTACAGCGCTCTTCATGGAAGGAGGACACCAGGCTGGAGTCAAAGGTTATCTGGTTTCAGAGTATGGTGCCTATTCAAATAAAGCCCACACCAAATCCCTGTGGTCTGCTCTTCCTTGATTTTCAGAGAGCTGGTCAACGTCTTGAACAGCTGGCCCCAAATCCCTGAGGATTCACAGCACATTCCTGCCTCTTATGTGAACTTCTAGCATTGGCAACAAGGAGAACTCGTGTCAGAGCATTTGGCTAATGTGGGAAGATGCAAGCTATTCATTAACACAGCTTTCCATTTGAGAAACATTGCTTGGCTTTCATTACAAGTATTTAGGAAAAACAATGAGAGTTGGAAAAAAACCACCTTAAAAATACTTTAAGTGTATGGCCCTTAGATCCTAGTGCTGTAGCTATATCTTTGTTTTTTACTTCTGTAGAAAGGACAGTGATTCATTCTACGTCATAAGGGAAATGAGATGGTACAGTGGGCCTGGATTCAAAGCTGTAAAAAAAAAATACTGAACAGGAAAGTTGTTTGGAAACCGGGGAGCGAGAAAGCTCATTAGACCAAAGTATAAAGATCAGACTATGGTTAAATAGCCTTTGAATAAACTAAAAAAAATAGTAATTTAACAGTAATAAGGGAGAGTAAAGAACAGAAGAAAGACAAGAAAGCTGAGCCATTAGTAATTTCATCGGCTCTTGATAATACTGTCTGAAGTGAACAGAGTAAAAACTTCTTGAGTAAACTGACATTTATTTCACAAGCATTAAGAACAGACGTCCAGGACCAGAGGAAAGGCAAACTTCATTTGCTTGAGAATCCTACTCCAACCGTTGGTTCCAGGCTTTCAGCTGAGCCATACAATCTGTCCAGCCTTAGGTATACACTCAGCTAGCTGCTCGGTGTTAAGACTGAGTACATGACACAAAACCAAAGCTTTTCTAAATTATCAACGCAGACTATTTTTTTTTTTGTAAAAGCGGTGTCTTGCTCCTACCAGTGAAAAGCCAACATTTCCCAGAACATACTATGCTAAAGCAACACATCTGTTTCGCTTCATCAACGGTAGAGTCCAGCCAAGCTATATTAAACAAATCATCACTACTGTAACATTTCCATAATTTCTGTGACAATTACTTTACTTTACAAAGCACATCTCCCCTAAGGCTTATAAGGCATCTGATTTTCTACGGTGTTATTTCAATCACACTATATAGAGCTTATCGATGAGTGAAAGAAGCATTTGTCTCCCTGCGAAGAAATTACTATCAAATCTCTCTTCTCCATCATTTACTTTCTGAATTCCATTATCAGAAGAACTAACCCTGTCAGCATGTATGGAACAAGACTGCAAACTTAAGTTTCTCTTGTTGTGGATTTAGCACTGATAAGAAATTTCAACAATTCTAGAGCCTATGTGTGTTCAGACACTTCAGAAGGCACCGGCAGTGTAAAAACGTCACGCAGCCCAACACCTCAGTGCTTATAGGCTACTTTATCACATAACAGAAGCTACATTGCAGAATATCTTTCAAAACCCTGAGGGTTTTGAGACCTTACTGATTCACATATTCTCCATTTGCCATCTAGGATGAGTTGCCTTTATTGCCTGTGATTTTTTGGTACTGGAAAATGGGGTGCTGCCAGCCCATAACACAGCCAAGGAAGCAGTCAAATAGTGGTACTCTTCCAGAAAATAGGGTGTTACCGTGCTTCTTGTTCCCCACACAGGCACAGTGATAGCTATGGCTTATGCAATTTGTAACACAACAATTAGATGATAAAGCTGAGAAGACCTTGGCAGAAAGGTAACTCTCCTAATATGTTAACGAAAGCAATTCTGGGTGCAACACTGCTACGAAGTAATTTACTATTGTATGAACCACTCAGTACTGGAGTACTTGATATCTTCTCCCCTATCCCCAGTATCAGCAGTACCAGATATTTTCTCCCTTTGTTCTTCCTCACAGCTTCAGAGAGGCTCTTCCCATTTATTAGCATAGCACTCCTCATTTTCTCTTGTGCAGCAGCATGAAGATTACTCCTTCTCAGGAAGGAAGGAAAAAAAGGAGCTGAGTCGATTTTACTCTGAAGTACATGTTGAATGTGAAGCTGTGTCTTAATGTACTTATTCTACTGGATTACATAAAATATAGGTTGCTGAATAATACTACTAACACAGCAGTATCTACTCACTGAAAAAATTCCATCTCATATTGCAAAGCTTTCCTTTACAAACATAACAGCCCCTAAGACACAAGCTGCACTGGCCCTAAGGAAGGGAAAAAAAAAAGAAAGGTGTTGGAAACACTTATCAATAACCCAGCTTCATCCAATGGATAAACTCTTCCTACTGTTTCCACTGGAGAGGTCTCTGGAAGTGATTGATTCTGGTAATACCCATCAGAAATTAGTACTAAGTGCTAAATTCATCTTGGTTGAAATCTTGCTTGTAATGAATGTTAATGGCAGCTCTGCCACCGATTAGTGGGGCACAATCGTTATTCCATACCCTCTATGAAGCAGAGACACAAGAATTCCAATACAGAAAATGTTGTCATTTTACTTCTTACCTTTGAAGATTATTAAACCTTACAGAGAACATGCTGCAATATGCATAATTCCATGGAGAAGAAACTAAGTAGTTGACAGCAAAAGCATTAAGGTAGTCCAATACTTTGATATTATTCTTGACTCATAGTTAAGTTCTCTTTATAAGATTTAACTTCATAGCAGCTGCTCTACATAGAAAAGATGTATAATTCCATACAGATCTAAAAGACTACCTAATGCCAGAATTTCTTCTTGTCAATAAGTTAATTGGATTAAACAGGCCAGGACTTCTAACAATGACAGGCAACTTTTACATGAAATCCACATCATGATGCTTTTACCATAGTGAACAATGCCACAGGAAATGTGAAAGGTCCTAGAGACAAAGATACTCAGAAGAAGAAGACTATATTTACTATGTATGTGATAAGAGCCAATCAAGCAATAGTACTTCAATTCAAAGTTCCATATTCTTTTTTTCCTCTCAAGTTAACAGTTTAAAACAAAACAGCTGTCCCAAAACTCTCTTCCGATCAATGGATAATTAGACAAACTAAGCCATGAAGCTGAAAGGAAACCTATCGTAGAGTTAAGACAGTATTAAATAGTTCACTAGTAGACTGCCTGCTCCCCCAGCAGAAAACAGCCAGCTTTAGAACCGCCTCCCATGTTTTCTTTTTGAAAAAAATACTGGCATCGAGCATTGTAGAAAAAGCCAAATAAAAGCTGCTGGGTGACAGGAGCCATTTGTTTGGAGAACTGCGACGTTCTGAGAGCTTGACATGCTTATGCACTGTGATTAGTTTTATTTTTATTTATGTAAATAAAAAAAAAGCATTCCTTGAAAGCGTTCACAGTGTATAGTTAACCGTTCTGGATTTTCAAAGTATGTGTGTGCTTTCTGGAAGTTTGGCACACCGTCTTGAATAATGACTGTTACTACCCTGTGAAAATTCATCTTTTACTTATGTGATTAGAAAGTCGCACATGAAAAACATACTCAATTTCTAAGTACAAATACACTGCTGTCCAGTTATTATTTCTAAGTTATATCACATAAAGATGTTCTTGGAGGACAGGCAAGAGAAATCAGACCTACCGCTATAATGTCCAGCGTGTTGTCACAAACCTTGCGTATCTCAGCATTTTTATCATGCATCAGGTCTATAAGATATGCTGGAGCCTCTGCAAAGGAACTGTTAAGGATAAAAGCTAGGTTTTTTTTGTACAGTCCGACCTTCCCCCAATTCCAAATTTCTTTAAGAACCACAGTGAGCAATTTTCTATCACATGTGAATTTCAGCAGCTTTCTCCCTTACCACTTTTTTTTACATCGCATTTTAAGGTATGTCAATAATCTTCAGAATTCATGAGGAAAAATTACATACCTCTTACAAAAATCAGCTGTAAGGAAATCCATGTATCTGTGCCTTTTGGTCTAACGCATTACTCCATTTCTGTGGAATGGTTTAATATTTCGAGAACATTACTTTTGTAATCTTTCAGGAGCTTTACTGTCTAAAAAGTTTCCAATGGATTTGGCTCAAAAATACTAAAGACAGGTCTACTGCGCAAATGACAGCATTATTATTAGACTTGTTCAATTTGAATGAGAAGTGTTACTTGAATCTTAGCACTATATTATTAAAGATATAAATGCAGGTCCAACATTCTTTAAAATCTAGGCTCTCAGGAGTGAGAACAGGAGAACAAGAACAACATCCCAAACAGCTTTTCAGCTATTCTGCAGGGCTCAACAGAAGTAAGGATGTTAATAGGTAGCCCTTACGTTGTTAGCAAAATAATCACTGACCTGCTGTCCTTACAAGGGTCCCAGTCAGCCTACTCTTTTATATTTCAGTACAACTTAACATTCATCTAATGCCCACAGAGATAGCCAGTGCCTCTTTCCACAGCTGTTGGATCACCTGAATAAGCTCAACATCAGAAGTGATTGAAAAAATAAGAAATAACGATTGAAGGGGTGTTATCAAAAGCTGATATGGCAAACATAAAATTTAAATCAAGAAAGAGGATGAAAAATGCAAAGCAGGCATTATTTAGGGTATCTAGTTTGGTGTAAGAAAGCACTCTATTCAGGTAATTCCATGTAGTTAACTTCAGACTGTGCGGCGTAGACACATAAAGGTACAGTCCAAGAAGTTTGTCTGTGTTTCAAGTAAGTTTTACCACGGACTTTTATTAACAATTCATATTGGATAGGAAACAAAGGCTCATCTAGCCCAATGTCACCCGCCCCCACCCATTTCAAAGCAAACCAGATCTGAATCTGTACTATTCATCTTGCAGTCCACTCTGTGTTTTTCCCTCAGCTGAAATAAACCATTTACAACGACTTCTGAAACCAAGAGATTTATGGGCCAAACATCAGCAATGGCAAATTAACAACAGTAATCCTGTATGTTTGATCATTAAAAAGATACGCGTTTCCTTGATAATGACATCCCTGGTGGCTTGGTGGAACACCATCTGATAAAAAACATAGATGATCTGGCAGACAAACTCATCATCTTCCTGCTGAGCTGCAAGGGAGAAAAAAAAAAATCACAATTTAAGATCTCACATTTAGAAGCTCTTGATGCTAAAAGAAAGCCCAGCTCTTACACTGTCAGCTACACAGTTCAGTGGTGTGCATGAAAATCCAACTCCTCACAATGAAAGAGTGTTCCCTTCCCTGCTCCAAGTCAAGTAGAAAGATCACAGATTGCAGCAACAATTGTGAAGGTATAAAAAAACCTCAAAATCTATTAAACCACTAGTTCAGTATCTCTTTATCAGTCTTAGAGTAATTGCTCCTCCTTTCATATACAAAAAAACATAGCCTTATCTTGCAAGAGAACAGGAACAGAGCATTTGGTTACAACACAGCTACAGCAACTAAATGCCTATGAAAGACAAGGCAAAATACCATTTAAAAGCTCAATGAGGGCAGGAATGATTCCAGATTTGGCCAGCAGAGCAGCACAAGAGTCATCCATAGAAACAGTTCCAATCATTATCACCACTTCTAAGACAAGGTCATCTTCTGCAGAACCTGGAAGTCAGAAGACACAAAGCCTCTTAGAAATTCTTAATCTTCTGGTCAGTTGTATTTTTATTTGTAGATACAGTTCTGCTTTTCAATCTTATGTTTCCCCAAACCATCACAAGTTAGAGGTAGACAGACTCTACTCTGAAAGAACGCTCTGTAAGTGCTCTCTGGGAGATTCCATTTTGAAAGACTAACCAACCTTTGTACAGACCTGGTTTCAGTTTATCCTTGAGGTACGGAACGAGTTTGTACTCTTTCAGCACAAGCTCCCAATCCAGATCTGGTAGGGTCAAGTTTGCAAGCGTTCCCAGGCATTCAATCACAAATTCTTCCTCTTCATCATTTGATATTTGAGCTGCCAAATCACCAACATAGTCCTAATGAAAACACATCAGAAGGGTAACAAGCATTAAAGGCAAACAGTCTGGGGTTCTGAAGGACTCGCAACTTAGTCAAATCAAAACTAGTTCTCGAACACTAAAGAGATTCTTCTCCTGAAACTAAGGCTAATATGGCAGTTTCACCTTCTTTTTTTTTTCAGCATACTAGGATATCAACTAACACAAACCAATTAACCGAGTGAAGGAAAAAACCTTTATTTTGCCCACTAGCTATAAAAGCAAAGATATAGGATAACTTAACTGTTGTGCACACTAGCAATCGTTTTTGTTCTGATTTTTGTTCATTTTGGAACAGGGTTTTATTGGGTACAGCTTAAGATCTGTTTTCCCTGTAGTGAGGGATCTTCTAAAACAAAACAAAAACTAACCAACCCATGACACCTGTAAAGGAAAAATACAGCAGCTCTCCAAAGCCAGGTTTTTCCAGTAGGAAGAATCAGCGATCACATTAGGGAACAGACAGTACTTACAATAAACAGGTTTTTGGTAGGCCCATCATGTTGTGAAATATTCCTGATCATCTTCATTAACAATGGGTCCTTAAATTTCAACGCTCGTTTCATTAGCATTTTCAAACCATTTCCTGAAAAGAAAAAACACTTAGGAAGCCCTTCAAATTCAAGTGAGAAATATACTGGCCTATCAAAAGAAAAAAAGAGCAAAACACTTTAAATTCCCAAAGGAAAAAGTGAAGAATCTGGACAGGAACTATTTCCTCTCCCAGGCTGAAAAGACAGACCTGCTCTGCACAAGTCCTATAGTTTCTCTCGCACAACAAAAACAATACGTACCAGCGAGACATCTGACTTTTTGTCAGAAAAATAACTAAGTGCTTCAGGTGTGCTTAGCCACAGACTAAGAGAGGTTCTTGATCCAAATCATTATCCCATTGTGAGCAGAGATGCAGTACAGCTGTTGGTACCAGCTCAGGAATAACTCACTCTACCCTAAAATAAATCTGTTATTGTTTTACAAGACTATCTACTCGACATGTAATGTGGGAATACACATACAGACACACAGATCTGATAGCACAGGGCAAGCTGCACTATTACAGCTACGTTTCCAAATGATCACCTTGCCTGTCTCATAACTGCTAATGGCTTGAATTTTGTTTTTACATCTTTAATATAAAATTGGATCTCCCTTACCCTTCTTTTACAGAGCTACACAGAGAACTTTAAAGTTGAAGTGCTGTCCCTAAAATCAGTTGATTGCATTTTTCCCTCTTAGAAGTCTAGGAATGTATTAGTCATCTGTAGTGAAAATTCTGAGCACAAATGAAAATTCGAGCTACTAAATAACAGTGTGCCACTCAAAGCTGCTTGAGTGAAAATAACGGAACTTAAAGAGCAATGTAGAGAGCTACTGAACAAAATGCAGACGTGCATACCACTGAACAATATACCAGAACGCCAGAGATGCTCGATTAGAAAAAAAGAATGGAAAGATGCAGCTAAACATCGTCACTGTGCTATGAATTCTGTACTGGTAGGTGAAACCCCCAGTTAGCTGAAGGTGGATTTTAGGCATCAGGTTGAACAAAACCTTCATCTCTTCATACAACCATAGTTTCCTGAAGTAATGCCATCAGTGTATTTTAAACTCCACGAGAGATGTAGGCAGGTGTGGCTACTCAGTGACAGTGCCACCAAGACCAGTTCTGAGGAGGACACAGTCATATATTTGTAATCTCCTCCTAGGCAGGTGCATTTATTTATGTTAAATACACACACATTATATATATGTATAGATATAAACAAATAAACTACTCAAATACTTATTTTTATATACATTATTAGAATCTTGTCATCCCCCCCAAAACATTACAATCTCAGTATGCTCACCTTCACAGATAAGTTGCACGTTTCTTTTGTTAGCAGCAAGGTTAATACAGAAAGAAATCAGCTCCAGGTCAACTCGCTCATCGGGACACTCAAAGAGCATTTTCATCAGCTGCCAAGAAACACAAACACGTTCAAGTCACTAATCTCTCCAAAGCCAAGAGCACTGTTACGTCAGCTGTCATATTTTTAAGAATTCACCACGTCTATAGGCAAAGTAAAGTTACAGAAGCCAAGGCCACGGGACGTCTGGTTCCGTGATTTGGGGATAACAGTTCTTACAGAGTGCCAGAGATGGCGGTCACTCATCACCTTGTAACTAACCCAAGTTATTTTGTTTTATTGCTACCACCGAATTCTTCGGTTTTACCGATATTTCGAGTTGAGTGAATAATTTTTATATATCTTAATATTTAGGTAGATATAATACAAATACAAGTTAATTCCCCAGAAAGTGAGAATACCACCTGGTAGTTTATGATTCTGTAAACAGATCAATTAATTGCAGAATAATCTACTGCTATTTTGCTTCCAGATTACTCTGCCTATAGGCAAATTACCTGTGTTCTATCTACAGCAACATGTTTTACCTGTACAGCTTTCATTGCTATAGCAGAACACTGCTGTATACCAAAAACTTCTCACAAGGAATTATGGGGTTTTTTGGTAACAGGCAGCAACAACCTGAGTAAATGTAAATAGATAATCACCTATAACCCTATGACGACTGAAATTCCCAGATTCCTCAGGCAAATAACCTATATGCTGCCAGTATTCTACACAACTGGAGCCTGTATTGTCCACTGCATCTCAGGCTCTCTCACCTCATTTTGTTCCGTATGAACTTCTTTTGAAATGGCACATTGAATACATGAGCATGACTCAGATACGCCTGTTTCATTTCTTTGTTTCCAGTCACAGCAAACAAATTGCACTGCTTCCCCACCACGGGGCCACAGGACATCACTCTGCTTGCTACTGAAGCCTGCTCTGTTCATCAGACATGGCAAGTTTGCCATGCACAGCAGTGCGATGACAACGCTGACATTACTGGAAGTAGAAACAACTGAACCCAAAGATAACTAGGACATAAAATACAATATATTGAGCTCAACTTATCTCAAACAGGCACGGGAAGAAAAAAGCAACAACTAAACGTTACATATTTCTGTGCTTGCCCCCTGGTGGCAAGACAGTTTGTAAAACATTAAACACTAAAGAAAGTGAGTAAACAACTCATTCAGAGGAAAAGTAAAATAGAATCAGGAACAACAGGATTGCAGGAATTTCACTTTGAAGTATTTTAATGCAGCGTATCATAGGTTTCTCTCTTACCAGATAGCGTGCTGTCATTCCAAACGGAGCCCAAATAAAGCCGTACGTATTTAGGTTTCAACAATCATTAATTTCTTTTTCCTGGGACTTTCATGCACTGATTTAAAAGCCATCGCTGATTTCTTCCTCCCTCTCCTAAAAAAGTTGACTCAGATTTCCCTAGGTTCTTTTAAGAACTTATAAAACCTCTAGTTTATTAAATTTGTGAGCCTGACAGTCACACAAGAGTGAATTAACCAGAGAAGAAAGTTGCCACTTAACAAGTGGAACACGAGTATTCCAAAATCGCCCCCTGCGACTATTCTGTTACAAAACCTTTAAAAATAGATTTTTTAAAACCCCTCAAGTAATGTGAAGGGAAACATTCTCATTACGTACACAATGCAAAATCTGTGGAAATTAGATGTTTAACAAGAAGGAATTATACTGTTAATTACTGAGCTACTTCTCCATAAAGAGGAAAAATATATCCAGTTTCAATTAAAGTCGTTCAAATTTTAAAATAATAGTTCAGTACGAGCTCCATGTTTCCCATTATGTCTTCATTTAATTTGATTGCTTCTTGTGCCACTTCAAAAGGAAGAGTAATTGCTGCCAAATAGGAAATATTAAAATTAAATTTGTTCTGCTTTTACTATGTCCATTGTCATCTTTTACTGATTTAACAGGAAGGCAGTAAAAAGACTGCAGCGTGTGCAATGAAGAGGCAGTAGTGTTCAATCAGACAAGTCCCATATTGAGTATCAGATACCACAGACCAGGACTGAAATCACTGTGTCTAGACTCTCTGGCACCTGCCTTCACTTATTTACCAGTGACCAGAGGCCAACCCCCACAGCTCTCTGCTCACATACACCTCTGTCCAACCCCCTCCCCGAGCCCAGCTCAAACATCTTTGAATGATTATGCCAGAACTGCATGCCTCAGGAATCTTTTCTGACCGGCTACTCCCTAACTCTGCTGTTTGAAGTGATGCTCTGGTTTCTGAACTTCAGCAGATAATGGCGGACAGGAGCAAAGGGTGCTGTCAAGAGAGGACGTTTACCAGCATTAAGCTGAAAAGAAGCTTATAGATCAAAGAGGGGCCAAACAGGACAACCGTGGTGGAAAACATGTGGGTAGCTGCAGAGAACCTCGCGCGCTGCTCTGCGGTACAATATTAAATATCACCATGACATCACTGCCTAACCATGCCCTTTGATTGGCCAGGTTATTACCAATAAATGCTTTTATAAGCATCTGGATGGCATTTGCACCTATTTAAACAAAACACGCATTGCTGAGGTCTAAACAAGAATGAACTGTTAATACTCACTTTTAACTGTTACTAGAATAGCACCCACTAACTCCTACAATCCGCATGGATGTTTACCTGGGACAGCACGTGCGAGCCCCTGTCAGGCACCTCACAAGTTCAGAACGGCAACAGGGGATGGATTTTCCAATTGCTTTCCACAACAGCTAAACATTTGGTATGTAGTACTTGCCAGTTTGGACGTACACCTTTCCTCAGAAGGAAACAAACCCACAGAAAGGCACACGCTGTTACCGAAGAAAGAGTTCAGTTTTCCAGCGTGGAATCAGATGACAGGGAGTTCTTTTAAAAGATGGCTTTCTTCTCTCGATGCCATACCAATTTCCCCTCGTTTCTGCTGCTTGTTTTTTGTTAGTATTTGTCCTAATTTTCAACTTTCACCAGTGAAATCTGTGACTGGCCAGCTGGTCCTTTTTGAACTGCTGGTCCTTTTTGTCAGCGGACGTGATCTGTGCGTAATTACATCAAGCGGCAATAGGAGCCTTGCCAATTTTGTAGCTTTATCTGAAGTCTCATTAAGTCTGTGGACTTTTTGCTGTTCCACTAGGCTCTGAATAATGCCCTGCAAGCGCTACTTTGAGCAGCCACTGCCCATCAGGACAACGATATTCACTAAATCGCTCAGCATATGACATCACTGAAGTTTTCACAGCTCTCTACATTTGGAACTGGGGATCCAAGATGCAAGCCAAGATTCTCTGCAAGCATGAAATAAGCGAGCACTGAAACACAGCACGTGAATTCATTTGGCAGGTGATTATTCAGAAAAAAACAAAACCGGTTCCTTGTATCACGCAGATGTCATAGCAGAGTTAATTCCGGGGCAGAAAAGGTAGTCAAGAGGATGTTTGCAAGAGCATTTGGTAACACACACTAGCTGTTCCCACCAGTTCTCCCTCCTTCCTTTTCTCCAAAACCCTCCTCTATTTAGAAAGATATCACAATTCTTGTCCTGAAACGATGACCAGAAACATCCTGAAAATTTGCCATGGCAGCTTCCCATTCTAGATGTACTTGATGTTAAAAACGTGTTTGGCAGGAAAAAAAAAAGATATTGTGGTGCAATTCTGAAAAGGCTACCAGAGAGCTTTCTACATTTATGCTACACAAGCTTTCTCAGCTCCAAGCCTCACCAGGACTGGGAGAAAGGTTGGTAAGAGAGGATTCGGTGTTTGTTTAAAAAACCACCACCAGACAAACAACACGCCACAACCCAAGACCAAAAAAAGTACACACACACAAAAAAAATGCCCCCCAAAAACACAAAATTGTGTCTGTGCCTGGGTGAGGGAATACTGCTGAAGACAAAAAGTTATGAAAAAAACTCTAATCTGACAGATAAGTGAAGAGCCCTCTATAGCTTGTTGTACATGTTTGCAGTTGGAAAAGGAATTGTCACGTGGCAATGTAACATTGCTTGGCTGCTTTCCAGTTCATATCCTGTAACACTGAAGACGCTGAAATTCTGATACCCAATGGGATCAGAAAAGAATGCCTTCTAGAAAAAGGAAATACTTTCCAGGAGGTTCACTATGGATCTACTGTGCATAGCTTCTCATTTCTTTCAAGCATTTTCAGTGTTCTGTAGAAATTCATCAGGTCACATGTATTGTTTACCAATTCATCAGCATAGCTTCATGATCAGCAGTACTGACATATATAACCTGTCACTTAGCCTTTTTCTGAGGATCATCAAAACACAGCAAGAATAGTCAGAGTGCCCAGCGAGGAGCATGTTCTCTACTGACTCAGCAGCATCCCGCCTGTTCCCACTCTCACCTGTGGGTGTCAGTGCGAGCTCTGCTATCAGTGAGGAAAAGACAGGCACATGGAAAGACACATCTTGCCACCTCATTGTATGTGAACGTACATACCTGTGGGATGCAGTCCGTATAGGCAAACATCGACTTGAAACGATCATCCATGCTTATGTGATACAGAATACACATGGCTACCTGTTTGTAGTTTTCATTTGCTAAAAGAAAAAAAAAATCCAAATTAATAAGGTTTGCGTTTTAGGTCTCGCAAACATTTAAAAGAGGAAAAAATGAAAAGCACTATGATCCTAATTAAGGGAGGGAACATTTAAAACAGGAATGTAACATTAGTGAAAGACTTCTAAATGACATGTTAGAATGAACAGTTTATTTGCGTGAAGGAATTAAGGCAATGCCAACTACCATCCCTCGTCCCAGCACCTCTAAGCATTTCCTTATGGAACTAAGGAAATGCCCATTGTTATCAAGTGTTCCTTTCTGAAAGGCCATCCAGAGAAAGCCTTCATCAGGTTCCAGCCAGGAAATTGAATACTAAGTATAACGCTGATTTTGCCGTGGATATTCCTGTTGAAACAACAAGGCTGTTCCAAAGCAAAATACCAAGGAATGCATCAATGTCAGAGAAACCAAGAACTACTCTTCTAAAGAGCGCTGCAGAAGGAGCCCGGTGCCTTTCAAGTAAATCGCACACTGACTGTCTTGTTATCCTAGACTGTGGGTGCATTTTGTGTTTCATACATTTAAAAGATTGGCACGTTAGTACTTCCCAAAGATTCTAAAGAAAATTTGTAGCAACTAACACAAGTAGGTTGTGAGCTATTTAACAGAAAGATTCTATCAGAACAGCTTAGACAAACCTAAGAATGCTTGTTAAGAACAACACCAATGTGTTTGATCCTGACTCAGCTGAAAGTTGGACTCAGCACTCTCTTGAGCGCTCCTCTAGCCCCGCTTTATCAGGATACTGGCTATCTATGGGATAACACACTCAACTGGATGTTTATACTGGTTAGGCTAGTATGCAATAAAGTCTTCAATTCAGAATTAATTCAGTTCTCGTGCAGCTGACCAGAAATATCTTACCTCCCACCTTAGCTTAAGCTAAGTTAGAACACCTCCCTAATGCTCTGGCAAAACATCAATATGTTGAACAGCAACCAACCCAATCAGATTTTTTCTTCTCCATAATTAATGGAAACTGCAATTTCCTTTAAGCAGCAAGGACATGATGCCTTTATCCTGAGAATGCACATTTGTGTCTTCTTACAAAATTGAATTAGCAAGAAAAAAACCCACCATGAAACCCTTCTGGCAGTTGTTATACAACAGTGAATTATTCTTTCCCATGCCAAATCTAAAAACACAGCTGACCTTTCAGACCCTCCTGGCATATTACCTGCTTTGAAAAACAAAAACCACTAAAATCTGACTTGTATCTCAACCTTCTTTGCACTTAACAGCTAGAGAAAACGTGATGACCAACTCGGAAAGCTGCTGAAGCTATTATTAAAAGAACAGCGCAGATGATAAAGCATATAAATGCTGTTTGAAGCAAACAATACCAAGTGTTTACTCTTTTGTACCTCTCTGGTGACTAGTCATCTTGCTTACCTCGTCATTTGTAGTGACGTTGTAAATCCAACAATTGCATGGAAAAGAAACCCCGCACTTCTCTAGGCACACAGCTAAAGGCTCCTCATAAGCAAATATAAAAACGCAAAGAATAAATTATGCCCTCAGATTTCATAGGAAAAAGCCAGGGAAAAATAGCTGTTTACACTGCTCTTAACGCTTGTTTCCATTTAAAACTCAAACATCAAGTTTCAAATTTAAGACTCAAAACACAATTACGCTTTGCTGGGTAAAGCAGGAAACACAAAGTAAAGTAAAAGGCAAGGTAGCAAAAATCTCAGAGTGTCTGGCTACCCAGAACAGTAACTCGGAAAATAAATGAGAGGGACATTGAGAGAGACTTGCAGCGGGTACAAACTGGCAGGCAAACAACAAGAATGTTTATTAACCTCTCTACTTGATGGTATTTTTCCCCCACCTGATTTTGGCGAACTGCATTTGTGCTAAGATAAAGCCTTACATATGCGAGCATCCACAGTTGAATCCCCAGTATTTGGTAACGCTAGTGGCTTGTTTTCAAATAAGACATCTACTGCGGCAGCCAAAGCTTTCTGGTTTCTTGGAGGTAGGACAGACACTCTTTACATACTTCTCTCCTTTTTTCAGAAGCCCAGCATGTTGTACTGTCATTTCTGATGCCCGTAGAACATCCTCGGTATCAATGTCACCGCTGCCTCTAATTTCTAGACTTCCAAAAATAACGAAAGAGACCAACACGCTCACCTGTAGTGTGACAAACACCTAAAACTTAAATCATTTCATCCAAATGAACTCACTCACCAGCACTTAAATCGTTCTCCCAAAGTGTGTTCCACACGACAGATTTCATGACACACAAAAGGCAAAGACAGTCATAATTTAAGAATTGAATTTAAATTCTTTCTTGCTCCACAGTGAACTGAGCTATCATCCCTGAATGCCCTTGTCCTACAGGCCACTAACAGAATGGAGAGGGGCTTGGGGCACTCACAGGCACAGCAAGGAAGTACTTTTCAATTGTGAATCCGCAGGAAAAAAAGCCTGGATTCTACTAACTTGGGAATGAGAATAAACCTCAGATCTGAAGTGGAAACAGGGTGCAACTAAACCAGCTTCCCACTTGCATCAGTTCTCTTGCAAAACAGTGGCAACTCCTGATCCAAACAATCAAATGCTTCAGGAAAATCAAGAGGAGGTGGATGTTCTTTAGCACAGTCAGTATGATTTAATGCAACTGTTAACCTCATGCTCAACTAGAAAGCACACAGACTACTGGAAAGTTGATTGGAAACTGTGCATAATTACCTTGTCTAAGCTTTGGAAGAGAAGAGACTCAACAGCTCCAGTACTATGAACATTAAGCATCACCTTGCAGGCTAAAAAGGGTAAGGAGTGAGAGACTGAAAAAAAATCCACCAATAAGCCAAGTGCCATCCTTTTACATAGGGACTTCATCCTCAAAAATAAGAACTGGCAGCCACTGATTATTATTTAAATATGCCAGTAGAAAAAATTCCCTTTTTTTTTTCGCTGTTTTGTTTTTTATTCATCTAAGTGATGATAAATAAAGCTTTAAGTCAGCCATTGTTTAGAGACTTGGCTGTAAAAATGTAAAAACCTGCCCAGTACCTGACCAAAGAACAGGCTGCCAAAACACGGGAGCAATCCGTTTTCGGCTATTTGCGATGCCTATGGAAGGCCACACATGAAAAAGCAGACATCGTAAGAAAGACTTCCCTACAACTTGGTACAGCAGGAGCCAGTTATCCTCCTAACCAGAAAAAGCAAGAGGGGAAAAAAAAAAAAGACTCTGCCAAATGCGTTCATAAAAATCACCAAAGTTTTGGTGGGGTGCCAGAAAATTGTGGCCTACAAAGGCCAGCAGTTTTGAGCATCAAGCATTTTAGCACTGAAGGTGGAACGGCCAAATGGCCTAAAGCAGTGAGGGCAGCCCTGGAAAATAATGGTCTAGTCATTATGGATTCTGCTGGTATTTATGGCCATAAAACATGAATCATAATGAACTCATTGGATATTAAATGTAAGGGTCACAAGTACTTTGATAGGATTTCCAAAAGAATTTACCATTAATTAACCAAATAATTATTTGAAAGTGTTACTGAATTATCCTTAGTTCTTATACAGCCATTCCAGAGAAATTGGTCATTCCCAGCTGAGTGCAGTTAATGCCTTAACAAACCGGTCATTAAGCGCAGTTACTGATTTTGTGGGAATTATTGTGTTATAAAATACACTCACCAGTTTATAGAAACAATACTTAGATTTTTTTTTTGCAGCTGTAGTTCAGCTGGAGCAGCTGGGATGGAAAAATATCAGGTCCCTCGGGCTGTTTTCACAACTAGTTTTCTGCAAATTAGAGAGGGAAATAAATACACGATGGGTTCTGAGTTCAAAATGGCTTCAGATTTTTAGCCTTTGAACATTAATAAGAAGCCATGTGCCAGTTCTGCAGGCCAGTGCCTGAATTCTATGTTTTGCTCTTACTAAGGTTAAAGATTGCATGGTACCAGTAGCAGAAGCTGGAGAAAAAATGATTTCTTGCTAACGAGATCTGGTCCTACGTTGTAGCTGAGTTTGTGAGCTTAAAATAAAAGATCCTCCGTTAGCTCCACCATAACAAAAGAGAAGCCCTGAAGCTGCCAAACTGAAATGCCAATTTGAGTTTCAGCAGCAGCATTCAACTTTCAAATGCTAATGTAACAATGAGAATATAAATTCTGGGCTAAACTATTCAAATATAAGAGTATCAGTAATTCGAGTAGCCATCATTTCTAATAGACTAATCAATGTACCAGCATTAGATGTGATGTAGGCCCTATTCAACTCACATGCAAAACATTAACTACACTAAATCAAAACCAGAACTCAGAAGAAGGTAAGTATTAAAATAGCAGAGTGAATCTTCACTTCAGTTCCAAACTTTGGTACTCTTAAGTCAAACCTGTTGCACAATTATACAAATAAGAAGCGGAGGTAGGTGGGAATGTAACAAACTGAACATAGCAACTATATACCAGCTCACACTGCTGACAGAAAACTCTATTTACATTTAAGAGGGGCTTATTCATGTGCATTAAAACTAGCAAGGAGGGGAAAAAGACATGTTAGAAAGGTATCACAGCTTTCCTCTGTTATTATTCCTTGCAAGCAGCACTGAAACAGTTGGACTAAGTCAGTCAGCGTGTGGTTTAGACACATATTGGTTTGATTTACATATGTAAATATACATCATATTGGATATATCAGTTTATTTTATCAAGAGAACCTTAAGGACTTTGCAGATCTGCTCATACTCAGAAAGAGTAGGCTATGTAAATAATGTTGTTAAATACTAACTAATAACCCTTCTTATACCACCTTGATCGTGTTTGAAACTGGCTTCCTACCACATGCCTAACTTAAAATCCGTATTTTTGTCTGTCTTCCTCCCTCAAAGAACTAAGCACATGCTGCATCTGAAATATGGATGTGCTTCCCCCCCCCCACGCCCCTAGGAAACAAAGAAAGAAGTATAACAGTAAATTCTAAGCCAAAGGAATCACAAACGCCTAATTTAGGTAGAGTTATTTAATGTTACAGCTACGGACAAAAACAAAGCTGCACATCTGGAGCACCAAACTCCACTTCTTTGACTGGAACTCTACACAAGACAGATAGAAATACATACAGTAAACCCTTCACTGCAGTACTGCTACTTTTAAAGAAGACTATGAGTAGCCACTGAGCGAGCAGAACACTGCTAAATTTAGGTATGAGATCTTTTTCCGAGGCTTGCTCTTTCTACAGAAAAAAAAGGAAGACTTCTTTGTTAATTAGAATGTCCATCAATCAATCGTGCAGCAGTACAGACTTGAGCAGCAGTGGCTGCAAAGTTGCACAGTAGAAAAGGACCAAGGGTCCTTTTCTGAAACACGAGCCACCCGTGTGCCCGAGAAGGCCAACCATCCTGGCTCCTGTCAGAAACAGCTTGACCAGCAGGGCAAGGAAACGACTGTCCTCTTGTACGTACCGCTGCTGAGACTGCACTTCAAGTACTGTGTTCAGTTTTTGGCCCTCACTACAAGAAGGACACGGAGATGCTGGAACACCTTCAGAGAAGAGCAGCAAAGCTGGTGGAAGGACTAGAAAACAAAACTTATGAGAAGCAGCTGAGGGAAGTGGGGTTGCTTAGTTTGGAGAACAGGAGGCTGAGGGGAGAACACATAACTCTCTACAACTACCTGCTAGGAGACTGCAGTGAGGAGGCTGTCAGTCTCTTTTGTCAGGCAACAAGTGATAGGACACAAGGCAAGGGCTGCAAGTTGTGCCAGGGAGGCTTAGATTGACAACGAGGAAGAACTTTTTCATGAAAGGGGTGCTTAAGCATTGGAATGGGCTGTCCAGGGCAGTGGTGGTACCCCCAGTCCCTGGAGGTATTTCAGTCAGCATCCATGAAATTGGTTTCTCCAGTGTTATGCAAAAGTTATCCGCTTCAGTTAAAAGAAACAAAAACACTAATCACATAGCTATATGTGAACAACATAGCGTAGCAAAGAGCTTTCACTCATCTGAAGTCGGTATTCACATTAGCAACATTCCACCTATAATGGCTACAAAATGAAAAGACACTTCGTTTCTAAGTCAATAGAGCTAAGTTAGAGGATTCAGAAAAGACTTAGACAATTGTGTTTAAAAGCTTGCAAGAAATACAAAAATGTTTATCAATTTCAGTCATTCCTACTGATAACTTACTACAGCTTTCCAGTACTGCGAGGCAGGGATATAAGAAAGAGTTTTATGTTAAAAACAAAATAAAAAAAGTTACTTAGGATTTCATTTCTGCTTCAAACACAATACTAATGACACCGAAGCCTCTCTGCTTTCAGTTTTATATTCCTCAACATCAGAAACCAGTTTTTTAGTAATACTAAAGTTGTCCATCTAAATCCGCAGTTAAAGTATCTAAATAGTG
Organism: Numida meleagris; assembly: GCF_002078875.1. NCBI lineage: Eukaryota > Metazoa > Chordata > Aves > Galliformes > Numididae > Numida > Numida meleagris. The sequence continues at coordinate 5,506,323 of NC_034415.1, read as the reverse complement.
AGTTCTAGGGCACGTCGTGTACCCAACACTCTCCTGAAGTCAGGCACACTAGTTTTACTTGAATATCTAATAGGAATTTAAAATTTGAACGCTAAAGAGGGTTGGATTTTTCTTTAGTTTAAGCTTTTGGCCACATTCACCACAAATGATAAAAAAGCTACCATTTAAAGAAATCCCTTAATAATTACTGCTTTCCAACAGACCAGTCCCTGTAGTTGAACTGTTACTTAATGTGCTACAGCCAGCCTCTACTATAAAGGAATGGAGACACCCCAGGCAATATTCACACAACGTGTATTGGAACCAGCTGCTGCAGAGCCACCTTAGGAAAAAAAGGTTTCTCAATTTAATTGGGAAAACAGGAGGAAGCATAAATTTTACTGCCATTAATAACTTCAAGCAATCCCGATATGACTTTACCTCACCCTGATGGTTGGACATGTGCTTTTTGTTAGGGTCTTTGCCACATCTGACCCCTATTGTTTGCTCACTTGATCAGGTAAAAAAACGTATGTTGCTTTATAGGATAAACGAGGCCTATTAAAATCAGAAAAAGCACTGCAGTAGCCTATAAGAAGCTCCACTTTCCAACAGATGTGTGAAGCTCCATAATAAGTTCATTACAAAAAGGCCAAGCAAACTCATAAAGAGAACACATCTAGTTCAAGCCTTCTTAAAAGAAACTTTCATAAAAGGAATAGAACATTAAAAAACCCACAGCACTCCATTAATTAGAGAGCAAACTACTTCTTGGGTTTTTAAACAGCAGTCAAACACACCTTGGCTGCATACCATTATCAGGACCTGGTTGTTAAGAAATCGAAAATACAACTGCTTGGCAATTCTATGATTGCTCATTAAACCTAACTTGTAAGGAGTGGAAAAATATCAAACGCGTTTCAGCAGCTTCCAGCAAGAAAACTAGAAAATGAGGTATTATAATATAAAACTCAAAAATTCTGGCAGTGGATCCAGTGAAGGCAGACTCTTCAGTGAAGAATAAATCACAGACTGACAAAGTAGCTTGCCATCCCTATCTCCAGCTTAAATAAAGAGCCTGAATACAGGAGAAGTATGACCTACTTTGGAGTTGGTAAGCTACTGCACAACCCTCAGACTTCAGCCACAGATAAAGCGGCTGTTACCTCGGTATGCTGACACGAAGTCTTAGAACACCAAGAAATCAAGAACATAGATCAAGATGCTCACATTAATAAAGTACATAGGTTCACTCCATACCAGGAAAACTATACTGCTTGCTGCTTGGGACTAATCACGTGGTACTTCACTGCAAGGTATAACAAGCACTACTTGGCTAAATGGAAGTAGAAACCCACAAAGCCAATTTTCTTTCAGTCACAGTAATCGGTACTGAAAAAAAAATAACTTGTGACGTTCATCATTCTGGAGGTGGAACACTCTGGCACCGTGTAACACTTCCACAGACACATACATAACCCTTCTGCACTCCATGTCCCATTCGGGCTGAAATTTTAACTGGCAGCGTTCTGCAATTCTATTTTTCAGCTCGCAAATCTCCGCATTCAATCAGATCTCCATTTTACAAAACAGCTCATAATTCTGAACAAGGATGAGATGCTTTAGTCTGACTTCCAAACGTATTGAGTTCTTTAAACATGGCTTGCACTGGGAAGTGAAGTGAATGGAAAAAAAAAGAATTTCAGGACAACATGCATTCAATACCCCTAAGAGCTGTCCAGCACAAATCACATGAATGTTTGCTCCTTGAACGCAGCCAGAGCTACTCTTTCAAGGAACAGATCTTCCCTCCCCATTTACCTTTGGGTAGCAATACACTTCCCACTGTAAGAGCTCCCACACCATTCCCTAGCATTTCTATCATTTTGAGAGAAAATACTAATTCATGGGAGGACACAGAAACCTCAGTACTGCTTGCCACATCCTCTATTGCCAGGAGCTCTTTCTGAACGGGAGTCCACCAAGAAGAACATGCAGCCTGCCATCACATGCACAGCAGCACTCAGCTGGTTCTGCTGAGCAAGCTGCCTGCTGGTCTCACAGAGAAGGAAGAACTATTTGTCTCACTTCACAAAGACTAAGAAACCACTCAGACACAGCACAAAAGAGCACCCTTATTAGAAGAATGTGAACCACAAGCTGTGCGTGTATTTAAGAGCTGTACTAAATTCTGCATTTGGTTTGGCCAGTTAACTGAAAAACAAAGTGGATTTGGTCCAAACAAGAAGTTATTTCACTCTTCCTTGTAGACAATGTTTTATTTTTCCTGTCTGCTGCCAGAGCATCTACTTTAGTCACCAATCACACAGGGCAAGGATTATGAAAAAAGAAGGGTAGCATTTCCCTATTGTCTAAGGGTAGAATGCTCACAGGGATTAAGAAAACAAATTCAGATCCTTCCTTTAAAGTTTAGCTCTATATTTCACCCCTTCAATGAGAATAACTTCCACAAGAAAAATCACTAACCATCAAACCCTACGGTATTTGGACCAAGCCATTCTTACACTCCACTTGAATTATGCCTTGCAAAGCAAAATGAGAGCAAAGCAAACTTCCACACAATATTCTATAATGCTCAACTCCGGCCTCTCGTTCCAAGGCGATGATTTGAGGGCACTGAACCTGGGTTTTTCGTATCTCAAGCAAGTAGTTTAAACCACTTGGTAGATTCACAGATTGGCACTTGAATCTCCTGAAACTACATTCCTGGCACATAAAGCATACACATGGAAAATGCATAACAATAAGATCACTCAGTAAATATAATTTTTAAGTACTTAAGCAAGACCATCAGTACAAAACAAAGTTTTCATCAAAGCACTGTCGACTAGCAATTACAAGAATTTGTTTTATCCAAGAACTGAAGCCAACAAAATCTCTTCCCATACTTCAAGGTAGCTTGCATTCAAGTCTTTTTCATACACAACAGACCATAATCCCATAGGCCTCCACAGTTCTGCTCCAGCTTCTGATTGGTAAGTTTGAAGCCAAGTTTCCCTCAACTGTACCCAGCTCTTTAGAGTCACAGTGTAACAAAGATCAGCTGTAGCTGATTAACTTGGGTGCCTGGAGGGAACAAGAGGAGTCTTGTCGCATACAATACTTCAGACTTGTGAAGAGAAGCCGCAAAAACTAGCAAGTGGTGTTGACTGGCAAAGCTACATGGGGAAGCAGGCACTGGCACTATTAAAAAGAAAAGGCTAATTAAAATGGAAACGAAGACTAAGCAGAATTTCTCATGTCCTTGCTTTCAGCAGCAGCCGCCTCAACACGCTAGAGCATAAGGCAAGAGGATGGCCCTTCTCCAATATATCCACGCCATACTTAGCCCATTCCTTTGCTAGCTCGGTTGAAGTCATTCTGCCTCCTCTGCTTCTGGCCTCAAGCTACATTTAGAGCCCCCCTGTTCCCAAGCCATGAAGAGTCCCCCTTGGGAAGCCCGCATGTCATCCACAACTCTACATTGTCAAAGAAGGCCACCTCAGTGCTCAAAACCGCTGCCTGACAAATCCTGTTGCTTCCTTCCTTGCAATCTCAACTCTCCCCTTAAGCACCTACTACACTTAATTTATACTCATCTCAAACGCAGTGCGAAAGACTGAAAGGCCCAGCATGCACGAATGTTAAGTTTCAGTAGGCTGAGTCAACAAACTTGACCTCTTGGCATTAGGAGCTGTATGGTAACTTGTCAACAGCTGCTGAGATTTGTCAGCACTTTAAGGTGACCTGCAAATGTAAGCTGAGGGGTACTGACTTGAGTAATGCGTTTAATGCCCAAGTAACCTGTATGAAAGGGGTATCTAGCCCGTGATTATTTTACTGTTAAGGTTACAGGCTTCCTTGAGCCAGGATACACAAAGCAATGTCGTGGAGGATTGTGTGAATCGCTGTATCAAGAAAAGTCTTACGAATCGCATAGCTGATTTAGAAAATTTAGGTAGAAAAATTGTCTATTACTTTATTTTCTAATCAGTACACCACAAAATAAGTATCAAACAATTCTACAGGAGGGAGCCAGGTCAAACAACACATGCTTCTAAGCACAAAAAAGGGCTACAAGCTCCCAAGTCAAGGGAAGAAGAACCGTTCAAGGAGCCAAGAGCAGACAGCGAAGCTTCTGGAAGCACTAGCAGACCTTGCAATAGATTGCCTTAACAGCACTTCAGGAACTGACCGTGATGTTAGCAGCCAGTTCTTCTGAAATAAACAGCCTTTCTCACATGTCTGTGTTCAAGCCCAAGGCAATGGCATTTGGAGAGAAATTCTCCACATTAGAATCAGAGTCTAGAAAGCAGATATCTAACTGATGAGTTTAGTCTGACTCCAGTATTAAATAGGGAATTTCTGAAAGCAGGGATTTCAGTGGTTTGTGTTGTGCCACTGCTTGGGGTGACGTACTCCGAAACTGTAGTTCAAGCTGAACCAGACTTACCTAGCAAGACCTCAACTTAAGCAAAAGAAAATACACTTCTTGACCAGTTTCCACTTCTTGGCCTCCTTTACTGTCAAGAAGCACGGTCGCAAGGAGAACAGTTAAAAAAAATGCAAAAGGATGGATTCCAAATTCCGTTTTTCTTATTTCTCCTAGCTCAGGCCAGAGACGGACATTAAATACAAATGTGATTGTGGGACAGAAAGCATAAAAAATGTGGGGAATTTCAGGATATGTCAGATAGCCATTGTATTAATCACTGACACCGATCTGGAAGCATTAATTACGTAAGTTTTCATGATATTAACTTGTAGACTAAAAGAATAAGACCATGCTGAGGTTTATTGCAGAACTGAGAAAGCAAATAATCCTAAGCAACTATACAAAGGTAGAAGAGAAAGCTCACTATTGCATTCCACTTCTGTCACATCTGGATACACCAGCTGCCCTGGACTGAGGATATCCCAAACCTCAAATAATCACGTAAAACTTAATGCCTTCCATCAGTGTTTCACGCACTTAAGGCTTCACAACAAGATCCTCAGCTCCCACTTAGAAATGAACGCTCCGCAATCCTTACAGCCAAACGTTCTGTGTATCTACTAGAGCAGTTTTTAGATAGTATCAGCCAAATGAACGCACAGGAAGTAATGAAAACTCCTCCTGGAGAACTCCACTGTTAAAAAAGGAATCAAGTGAGACAATCCCCTGCTTTCCCCAGACTCCTCATAGTCTCCGTAGCTTTCCTCTAAAGTGACAGAAGTGTAACTTTTTCGTTGTCAAGTTCTCACACGATCTTAACACACATTACAGACTGTCAAGTGGGAAGGCTAAAAATAAAGAAGTCAGTGCCGTCCACAGCTGACGCTTACAAAACTGTGAAACTTCTGATCTCTACATGGACCACTGCAGTAACATGAAGCAGCACGTACAGCTAGCTTCATAAAGAACAGAGATAGCTGTATCTCCAGCAACTAAGCTCCCTGAAATTGCTGGCTATTTCTTCTCGGTGCTCCCTAAGATTACAAGCATTGTCCACCAGTCAGCACAAATGATTTTCACTTAGATAGCAAAGGTATTTTTAAAGACCAGATGACTCATTCAACAGTTTAAGAGAAGCCAGCAATTAAACTACTAGGAACTGCATTATTTTAGACTTCCATTTAAACCTGCATCTCAAAAGATTATCTAAATGACAAAGTTGGGAGTGGTGAAGAAGTTCCTCGGCAAAGAGAAAACTGATGCAGCAATTTTTGGTCACATTACATCATGATGTAGACAGCTTTGCTGTCCCTGCTGAAACAGCCGTGTTAGAACAAAACGTACCTAGGAGTCCAGTGAGTTTGGGAAGCAAACCAACTTGCACCATTTTATTTCTCAGGCCTGTGTCAAAGGAGAGATTTAGTAAGAGTCGAAGGGTGATGTTCAGTAGGTCTTCGTGTTCACAAGGTACCATTTTCACAAGTTTTTCAACAATATCCATTTCTACCTGTATATAAAGAAAAAGAAAAATCCATAACCCATCCAAACAGAGCTTTATTTTCAATGTAAAAGCCCTCTGAATGTGCTGTATATTCACACGCAAGCATGCGCACGTGCATTTGGAATTTCTACACTTAACAGTAACTGTCAATGCATTTTCATCTGAAGCAGGTTCTCTTATGTCCTCACGGTTGAAGCCTTCCAAATTGGTTTATTTCATCAAGTTGATTTAAAAAAAAAATCGAAACAGTTCAGACATCTTAGAAATATACCTCACCACTGAAATACTGTAAGAATATGATCTAAAGACATCACTTGCAAGACTAAATTGGGAAGGGAGGGGGTGGTAAATCCATTCAAATGGGAACAATCCTAGAGCAACTGATAGTAAAGTGAGATGCCCAACCAAGAAAGACAGAATCTGCATCCAAAATGAATTTAAGATCTATAGTTATGAATTTAAAAATGAACCCCAAGACAGAACTTTCACATTCTCTCATATGTATCACTTCCAAATTCAAAAGTGGAATCCAGTCACTGAGAAGTGGTATCGGTTCCTGACATCCTGTCCACTTGACCAGTCAGAAAAGACATCAGAGCGTTGAATGGCAAGACTTCAGAAAGTTTTTATCATTTTTAAACATCAATTATCTGCTTTTCTTTGACATAATCTTTTGACAGCATTCATCATCTCCTAGCACCTTGCTTGGCCAGACGGAGGAACATTAAATTACTTCAAACTTTTGCAGGGATGTAATTAGCACTCCAGTTATAAATACACAGAGGATTAGTTCTAAGAAAAGAAACTACAGCTCTCCTCACGTGGCATAGTGCAATAATCAAACAACTGGATCCTTTTGATCAGAAACCATCAGATACCAAGGACTCCTACTTCACTGCTTTGAATTTAATACTGCACTTGAATACCAAATGAAAGAACGTGCTATAAATAAGTGGATTATTTAGCTTTACTTAGAATCAGACATTGCACAATTGCCTGAGCCTATTTTGCCTTCAACATTTGAGTATTACAGCCTAATGAAAATATTAAGACATCTCCTTTATAGGTACCCTTCCTTAATAATACTTCAGGAAAAAAAAAAGTATGCATCTTTTATCTGAAAGACCCCCATACAGCTGACTTGTAGCATGCAAATCTTTTTAAAAGCTTTTCCGAAACTTTTCAAACACTGCGATAAAACAAACCCAACAATTTTGTTTCATTTGTCTTTCTGCTGAATCAAATGGAATGCTCAAAGCATGCCAGCAAATGAGTGGGCTGTAATCCTTATTTCCCTAATAAAAGCCCTTCACGGCACTACGCAGCTATAAAATAAATCAAAGATGGATCACCTGATAAATAGCCTACATTCCCCCATCTTATTTTTGTTAAGAAATAGGATAATTCTATAAAAATATGGGAGATGCCTGTTGTCAACAGCATTCAGTGCATAGGCAAGAGTATAACAGAGTTCCACTGACAAAGATGCAATTAATTTTCTATTGCACAGATCTTTCCATCTCACAAGTGTAACATTGATCTCAGATTACCTCTTGGATAAGGAAAAATTTATCACTTCTATTTCAGCCACTGCATAAAAGCACAGAACCAAAGGCGTGTATCTACTAAAATCCACTGGGAATTCAGGAGATCGGATACTTGCCGAGAGTTTAAGGAAGTTTTCTTCAGGAAGAAAAAAAAGAATCCTACAATTTCAGAAGTTTGAGATTTCAAATAAAAAAAGTTTATGAAAAACATTGCTGCCTCAAATTCTTGTGAGGTTTTGGCAGCATGAAAGAACAGTTCCGAGGTGCCCTTGAAGACCAAAGTAGTCTAGCAAACTGTAAAAAGATAACTTTTTTTTTTCCAAGACAATCCTTGGTAGAGTCAATATCTGAACACACAAGTCTAATTTAGGGGAAGGATCGTGGACATCTCCAGGAGCACAGGTATGATAAACTCTGGAATGAGAACTTAAAATTTGGAATTCCATGTATTTAGTTTCACAGTTCGGAATGAGAGTGCATCAGAATTTTCTGTAGCACGTTGCAGCTTAACGTTCAATTTCCTTTCTTTTATTCATTTTTCTCATAATGAAATAGGATAATCAGGGCCAATCTGGGTGCCAGAGACGTCCCTTCCTTCCAGCCATATAAAGTTTTCAGAGATTGTGCATGATTTCCCAACGTTGCAGTGGAGTGCTGTGGGCCTTACCATATCGTTTTTGTTCTCCATAAAAATGCTGAGTTTCTTCAAGAAAGATACAACCAGGATAAGCAGCTCAAAATTATCACGGTCCAGGGCTTTCACCAACATATGGACAATGTTCTTGTTTCTCATCTTCAGCTCAGTGCGAGTATCCTCCGCAAGATTTAGGAGCAGGTAAAGCGCAACTAACAAATTCCAATACAAATCAGATCAATAGGTCAAAGACAATGGAATCAGTATATACACATTAAGTACTTAAGACTTTCAGAAGCATTCCACTCCCTTCCTAATGCATTTTAAACAGAACTGACCATAAATGCTTTTTATTCCAATTTAGAAAGCAAAATCATTATTTCTTACCAGCGGTTTTATAAAAATTTAAATCGTAAAATTTATGACCACGAGAAGCTTTTTTTTTTCTTTTGATTTCAATGGAAGTCACTAAAAAGCCTTCCTAGAAAAGCCTTGCTACTCAAGACCATCTCAGTCTAGCACTAAGTATGTTTGAATATAGAAACTGAGACAAGGTGAGAGCTATTCAACGTGACTCAAACACAGGCCAACTTGAAAATAAACAAATATACTTATTAAAATGTAAAGAAAATATACACCACCAGCAAAAGAAGCAAAGAAGTTGAACACTTGGTTTTCTCCAAGACTGACAGATCACTTAAAGAATTGTTAGCATACTGTCAAACATTCTGATCAAGTGCTTGTCTTCTCCCTATTCTTTTGTCAAGCTCTTCCATCTTCATGCACGCATTCAGTATGTTTAAGCTGTCGTGGTTATAGCAATCATTCAAGACAACCCTCCACCCACATTAACCAGTAATTTGCTGTTTGAATTTCATACCTCTGAGTAGCTGCTCCTGCTTGACAACTAGCCCTTGATATTTCTTATAGGTTTTCTCGTAGTCCTTTTTCAAGGTTTGATTTTCAGGATCTTCATCAAGTAAATGGCCAAAGTTAAGGAGTTCCGACAGAAGTTACACAGTTTGGATGACCACTGTCCCCAGAGGTATTATTCAGCCATTGGAGACACATTATCTCAGCAACAACTCACTGTCATCCACAGTACTTATTTTTTTTTCTTCCTATTCCTGGCTATATAATCTACTCAGTATTCAGCAAAAATGTTCCCAGGACACACTGCTCATAAAATATTACACTTGTGCTGTTTAATAACTTGAGAATAATCTCTTCAATAGCCCAAACTTTTCACTTTCAGTCTTTTTCATATCTACAATTGTATTTTGCAATTCTAGTACGTTCTACTGCTTTCACAGAAATTGCTATACGCTAGTCACGTATAACTCAACAACAGCTGCCAATACAAGTCAAGAACCATCAAGCTGCCCCAGCCTGTCAAAAGGATATCAGCTTTCTTCTTTTTAGCAAGTTCTTCCTGCCAAAGGTCATGTCTCTTCAGCTCATGGTCTATGATATTCATACACAGAGCTCCAATTTTGTAGTGTGTGATTATGCCGTGAAATTGAGAAAAACTACATTGAAGAAAGAACACTTGTGAGGAAAAAGGTGAATGCAAACAACCTTACGCCTGTTCTGACATCTAGGATAGCAAGGTTCCAATGCTACACCACCAGATTATCAAAAAAAAAAAAGCAGCTATTTACCGTCTGCAGCATTATAGAGTGTTTCTTTTGGGGAAGTTACTTCAAAACATGAATACTTTTTCCAAGTTTTCAGAAACAAAACTTTCTGCCCAGTCAAGTTGACACAGCAAAACAGTTTTTAAGAGGAAAAAGTTACTATAGCAGTAAATGCTTCAAGACATGAACTTAAAATGAAAAACAGAAATAGATGTTTCGTATTTTTGATCTGACACAATGGTCCCAAAGAGAAATTTGTTCTTTCTTCTTATGGGATGAAAACTCAGACATCTCCATGTGTTGTCCCAAGTCAGAACAATGCTGCATTCTAATTTTCACGCATACAGGAAAACATTTTCCAGTTAACCCCACTATTCACGCTACAAGAGCTTCAGAGAATCCTCTACTCACAAGAACCATAACAGAGGCCTAAAATCAAGTTGCAATGCAAACTGCACGCAGGGTATACTGAAATGCTGGGGTATCCCAGTAAGAGCAAGCACTCACCTCAGTTTTGAATACCGTTTTTTCCCTGTAAGACATGCTGAAGGGAATAGAAGATAGCAGCACAACTTCTTACCTACAAGTCAAAATCCTTACTAGCTTCTTCCCAGCTCTACTATGCAGTACCTCACCAAGGGGATTCTTCCTGCACCTCAATTTTGTCATTTAACAAGTGTGTTTTTAACTCAGCAATATCTTGCCCATTTCATTAAGGTTTTGTAGCGCAGTGCAAAGAACAAATGAAAAGCAACTAAGCAGAGAAGAAAAATGTTCCTTATGTTCCTATACACAGAGACCCTGAACTTACCTTGAGAAGCAGAAGAAAATATATATTATATTGGTAGCAAGTTCCACACTTTGTTTCCAGTCTTCTCGCAGTACTCTAGCCAGTGCACCCAGGGCAGTTTCTGAAGTGAAACAAGATTTAGATGAGCACCAGCATCTCACATCTCTCCTTTTGTCTTAAAAGACAAAGTCTGAATAAGCTTTACTCTGCACCTCTTGCTGTTTTTAAATGGCAGATTTTCAGAGCTATCTCACTTTAACATGTGAAAAAAAAAATTCTGCTTGCAGATGGTATTAATGTAGAGCACTCTAACTAGCCATCCACAAGCATGAAGAAGAGGTGGTAAGGAAGGACAGCAAAACCAAACGTTAGTGCAATCTTAAACCTACTACTGACTTTGAAATGCTGTGGCCCCTACTACCAGTGCATTCCATTCTACACGGCGATTCCTAGTGACAACATCAACACATTCACTTTCAAGTTCTGTTTAAGTTCTGCCTGAACAGCTGCCACTTTTTCCATTCTCTACTTTCTATTTATTTACACCCATCCCAATTCTTGCAATAATCTTACTTGTGGACACTGTAGGATGGGCATAGCACATTCATCACTGTAATGCTATGATGTGATGGATAGCACAGGGATAGTAGCGGGGTGGCACAACCCTAGGCTGCAGCAAATGAGAACAAACCCAAATGCAGCAGCCACGGACACAGAAACAAAAAAAGAAAAACTGCTCAACTTTGGAAGGCCTCAGGTACACAGGAGTGAGATCCTCTCACATCCACTGCCAATCCTTAAACAAGGTCTGGGAAGGGGTGGGTCCTGGCTCCACCCCTTCCAGTCACTCAGGTACATTGCATGCACCTGAGCTCCCCTGGGTTGGCCCTGCCTTCCCACCAGGTGCTCCATCACTGCTTCAGGCTGTGACTTAGCGTTTCCACTACAATCACTTACTCTATGAATGCAAGGCCAGAAGGATCAATAAAATATACATGGGAGACAAGGAAACCACTAAATTAACAAGACATGAATCTACCATCAGTCTGGAAGTCTGGTTTGGACTGAGTGCAACTTCTGTTTGTCAGACTCACCTTTACATAATGCATGACAGCACACGTACATTCACAGGCAATGACAATAATGTGAACGTCATATAGAGAATTCTGGTTTTGAAATGGTTCCATAAACAAAAGGAGCGTGCTACACTAGTGAAATAGTTGTATGACGTATCCATGGTCAATTTATCCTCTTGGGAACTTGACATCTATACTTATGTGAGACTGCAAATTCCGTTTCCAAACCATATACAGTCTTGATCTTCAGAATGCAACTCTGCTTTTTTTTTTTGTCTCCAGTACCAACTTAATAAGATGAGAAAAAACACCTGAAGTTGAACCTGGAGAATTTCTAGTCCACCTACGGACAGCCTAAGTCACATCCATTTGTATTGAGATCTAACTGGAGTTTGACAGCCAGTTTAGTAGGAACCAAGCAGCATGGCCTAGCACATTATTGAGGGCAAGCATAACATCTAACTATAGCATAACACAACATTTAACTGTAGCATAACGCAAACTACAGAAAACCTCAAATGAAAGGTAAACTGCTTTTCCATCAAAAAAGCACCACAAAAGCAGCAAATCATTAAGAAAAGTTTCAAACCCTTGTTACCATTAATAAGCAGTTCTTCCAGGTTATCGGGATTCCGAGCCAGCTGCAAGATGAGGGCAGAGCCACGCACCTTGTCAGGAATGTCCTCATACAGTAATTCAATGTACTCATCCATGTCATTGATATTGGCAACTTCATCAATCTGAAAGCAGTCATAAGCAACGGTTTCCACAGATTAAGAAATGTCAATTTAACACGACTGATCACAGTGTTTCTCAATCACAAGACAAAAGAATTCAGAGCTTTGAGTTAAGATACTAGGAAAGAATAAGACACACTCAAAACAATCGGCACACACAGAATCACTGCCAACGAGCACCAGGAAATCTGAGAAGATTTAATTACAAAAAACAAAAGGATGCTCAGACATGACTCCCTGCATCCTGTCCTATGTTCCAGACCTCACTTGCTGTCCTGCTGCGTGCTATAAACGGAGAGGGAAGTATGAAAGCCAAATATCTTACCCTTTATGGAGATGATTTTTTCCATTGTGCAATATCTCTAAATTAAGTTTTTTGTTAAAAAAGCACACACACAAAAAAAACCCAAGCAAGCAAAAGGCAACAAAACGTCACCACCACACAGAGTTAAGCATTTCTCCTCCCCATTTATATAACCACTTTTTTGTAGTAGTAATTTTTTTTTTTTTGCCTTTCTCATCTAACACCAGTATTTACCTCCATGCCTTCAAATGGGGGTGGATCTTTTGGCTTACTGGATTTCTCTTTCTTTTCTATAATGAAAAAACATAGTTGCGGTTAACTTATGCATGTTCACAGACAAAACCACATTTACTCCCGTAGTATACATTCCGGTAAAATCAAGCTCAAAGCCCTCTTGCATCCAGCTGACCTGTTAGACTAACACAGCCAAGGTGTGTCATGTTTCTGAAGCTAACTAGACCGGGGCAGCAAAAAAACCCTCAGATGTCTGACTCCTCAGTCTAAATAACCAGTTACAGCCCAGTAACTGGGGAGATAGAGAATTATAAGCTTTAGTGCAAGTCCAGAGCAAAAAAAAAAACAAAAAAAAACAACAAAAAAAACACCTCACTTCCACATTAAGACACCTTAACAGCTCTGATTCTGCTTGCATACTGTGGCAAAGCTGCCTTGTGATAGACCAAGAAGCATACGTTTTGGTTGTTAAAATGACAATTTTAGCTTCCACCTGCCCCCCCCAGACATCACGTCATGATTGTCATTTTTTTTTTTCCCAAGTGTGGTTTAACTACGCATCTTCCCCATTTCCAACTCTGGAGCTTGTACACCAAGCAAGTCAGGACCTCAGCTCAAGAAAACCTCACACAGCCGTTTTTTTTCTAACACTGAAGGACGTCAGCCTCAAGCTGCCTTGTTCCTGTACTATTTACCTTTTCCTGCTGACGCATCTCTGCGATTCTGTAGATAGTATAACAGTTGTTCTACTTCTGCAAGTTTGGAGGGGTGAATGAGCTTGCATTCTTCAACCACCTTTCGAGCCAGGGAAGCAATGTCTGTATTCGCACTGAGACTCTTCAGCCGAATGCTGCAACAGAGTTAGAAAGGTTTCTTCTCAGATTTTAGATCTTTGTATCTCGAGTCCTTCGACTTAAGCTTATACAGACATGAATTCATTGCGGCAGAAATTATCCAGATATCCCTAGTGTCCGTGCCACAGCTTACACAGGTAACGTCAAAGAAGTGGTTCTCTACAATTCCAAATGGCAGGTAACTGCCAGACAGATTTGACAGAGCACACATGTCCATCAGCTGACAAACAACAATAGTGATTGCAGCTGTATGAACAGATCCCTCGTTACCACCTCAGACACGGCAGCCAAGAAGTTATCTGGAATACATTGCTCAAAAGTACACAAGGTTGCAGAGGAGAGCAGCACAAAAAATCCCTAAATTACACACAGCTAAGAGCTACACAAGGAAGTTTCTTTCACAGTGCCTGCAAATGCAGTGTCAGGAGCATCTCACAGTTCTGACAGACCTACAATAAAACTCCCACAGCAATGATCAGTAAGAAATCTCTTTGGGTATCAACAATAGGATGGAGCAAAAATGAATTCCAGCAAATTGCAAATGCAAGTTATGCCGATTCCTCTGAAACAGATGAACATGTCTGGTACCCTCAAAAACAGTTTAAGGATTCTTTTCCTCTATTACTTTTCTTACATGCATTCACACAGGTAGTCACCCCAGCTCAGATTTTCAAAAATAATTCACTACAGAGATAAAACAAACCTAAGTTTAAACTTGTAGTTTGGAAACTAAAATTACTGACAGTTCTCTGGACTTCTTCAATAAGGAATAGTTGTAACACTCAAAAGAAAAATACCAAATAAATCTAAAATGCAGATGCCATAGCGAAATCACTAGCAGAGGTGACGGATTGATATGCAGGCCAACAGTGAAATCAGAAAGCTACCAGAAGCTTCAGTAGTATTACTTGCCCCATTGTTAACAATCATCTGAGTAGGAACTCTCTGTTCTTCACCTCAAGATCTGGGCACGTAAAATGACAATAATCACGTTTCTTTACAAAGCACCTTGAAGTACACAGACAAAAAGCAGTTTACAACATGTTTTAGGCATAAGTATTCCTAGGTACATGCTACTTTATGGCTTCTAAACCCTCCGTTAATCCAGTGCTACGTTTTATAAGGATTAGAACCTACAAGCTAATCAAATTTATGCCTGGGAAAAACAGAAGTTATCAGAACTTACGACCTTACATTTTCTGACACTCTTTGCGCTCCCCCAGCATAGGGTCTCCCGTCTCCCCCAGAATTGTTGCTTCCACTTCATAGTGAACAATGAGGGCTTTCTCAGATGGATGCACATCTATGTTGCCTCCTTTTACCTTCCTGAAGAGAAAAAAACAAATTACTGATTAACTGAAAGGCTCGAAAACCATGTCAGAACATAGACCATTAACATCAACTTGTTTCCAGTTCTGTATCCT
The DNA here is from genome assembly GCF_002078875.1 of Numida meleagris. Taxonomy (NCBI): domain Eukaryota; kingdom Metazoa; phylum Chordata; class Aves; order Galliformes; family Numididae; genus Numida; species Numida meleagris. The sequence continues at coordinate 5,491,171 of NC_034415.1, read as the reverse complement.
TACCCCAAGCACTGCCCTCCTTCCATACCATATTTCTTCATTTCAGACAGCTGTACCAAAGCTTATTCTTGAGTATTGCCTCTAGTATGTACAGAAACACCCAAGTCATTGGCCATTCCTGGTTGAAAGAGGACTAATCTTAAAGACTCACAGATCTCTTATGGAACCGCAACAAAGATGCTCTTCACAAAGGTGCATTTCCCAGATGATTCCTTAATCACTACTGCAGAATCTTCTGCTAATTGACCTAGTGGTACAAGTACTGCCACTTACAAGCGAGAATTTTTGCTGAGACTGTCCTGAAAGGCTTAGCTAAACCTTGACAGTTCAAATTATTTATAATTCACTCATGGTAGACTTCTAATCTTACATTCACTATTCCCTCCTGAAGCACAAACCCCTTCACTACTGTTCCTCACCTCTCTGTGTTTGCTGCCAGGCTTAGGGGAATACCAGACCAACAGCTGCCATCCACAGGTATAAATCAAGCGTGCCTACCTGCTTCATTCCAGCTACAGGGATTTGGGAAAAGTGTTCTCTCCAAGAAAGCACTGTGGGTTTGCCACTGACAGAAGTGTCTGCCTTGCTTGCTCCATTATGCCAGCAATATCGCAGCCATGCAGAGCTACAAAGGCCACGTTCTCAAGTGACAACAAAACCACATCCACAGAACACATTTACACATCAGCCTTTAGTGGTAAAGCTGACACTTGTCTTTTCCTCCTTAGTACTGCCAACAGAGTATGTATAGCTACGTCATTAACCAAGCTGCTAAAACACTGCAGGTGAAAAAACACTTGTAATGTGGGTTGGTTTTTGGTTTTGGTCGGTTGTGGGGTTTTTTTGTTGTTGCTGTTATGTTTTTAAAACAGTTTATGCTGATAAAGAGATTTACAGGTGACTTCACATGCATCATCATAAGAGAGGTGGCAGCTAGTGGTGGCACAAGGTCAACTGGATGAAGAAAGATCTGTTATGCCTCACAGAGCTAAAAATGTTAGTAAACCTGGATGCAGCCTTCAGTGTAACCAACCACTCAACAGAAAAAGTCTGGAAAGCATGCCTCCTTTCACTCAGCAGTTATGGCGTCTGCTTTTCCTTCTGCAGAGATGCAACTGCAAAAAGTTGCTTCTTGAAATATTCACAGCCACCCAAACAACCCTGCAAAGGACCATTGTGGGAAGGAAAGCACAATTCAACCACAAGCTTCATAAAGACATAAAGCTACAGGGCAAACAAATGCACTGCTAATGAACAACATCCTTCTTGAGGAGATTGGAGCAAAACTCCATTTATCACTTCACATTTTTGAAGAGATTTGTGTTTAACAGTATTTTGGAGCAGATGCTTCGTGTCAGGCTATTCTCATATAGAAGCTTCATGAGGTTCAGTCTTCTGGAGCAAAAAGCTTGTGGGAATCTATTTCAAAAGAAATCGGCATCCTCTCTTTACTTCTAGATGTATTTCCCCCAAATTTACACCTAACCAGAAGATTCTAACCACAAACGTTCCTCCCAGCAGTCAAACCCCTACTAAGTGACAGCTAGGTCATTTCTACAGATATGAAGAAAAGGCTGGGTGGTGGACAAGCAGGCTTGAAGAAGCAGTGTATATGAGAACTAATCTAAATTAGCAGCTTATCACTGCAAAAAGGATTTGATCTTCCCACGGTTTCCCCGCTCCCAGGGGTCACTTTGTTTCAGCACAAGCAAACTCCTTCAAGAGCCACTTCCAGCAAGCCAACAGATAACTCGAAATGTTTTGGGCAGAGGGAGATTTTCCATGCGTTGCTCAGTTAAAGTGCTACGTAAAAAGGGAACGACAATTTCTAGCTACGAGCAGGGATAAAAGCGAGGACAGGAGACCTCCTCTTGGCAGCAGTAAGCCACTGATGAGCTTAGTTACCAGCAGAATCTCAGCCTAAGACTGCTTAAACAGCTTTAACATTTCCTGTTGTTTTGTTTTTTTTTTTTTCCTTCCTTAAGAGGGACAGATGGGTAAGCTAAAGAACGTACAGCTGCAGAGATTTCGTCCTCTCATCTTAACAACCACCCTCACCGCGCTACTTCCTGGCTATGTGATTCACAAATCAATTCACATTCAATCTCTTCCTCTGAGAAGTCTTACAACACAAAACGCTTAAAAACCTACACTGAAATACCCCACACGGACACTAGAACTGTGTTCTATTTGGAGACCACTGTATTCAGAACGCCAGCACCACAAAAAAAGTATTTAAAGGCCCCCCCCCAATGAACAAACATCTGCTTTCTTGATTTTTTATCCATCTTGAGTTCGCAAGCACCTAATATCTTCAGAAACCATCTGTACAGATGTTCTGGTAGAAGCAGCAATGCACTGGGGAGCGTCTGCACGCATCGGCCTGTCCTCCCCCTGCACTGCCTGCTTTGTCAACCAGAATCCTGCTGTATCCAAGTTTTGAAAGGAGGAAGGCCTTTTCTACAAAGGCTGTGCCAACTGAGCTCACATAATCAAAGCTGGTGTGTGAATGCCCTTTATTGACTGATTCCTTCAGGGGGAAAAAGCAAAATCAAACTGTCCTAATTAAAAGTGGCACAAACCGCACGTGTGGATAAAGCTAAAAATCCAATAACAAATCCTAGCGTGTCTGACACGGTGGGAGGGGGACTACACAAGGAGGATGACAAAGGGAAAGAGAGATCAGAATAACACTGGACTTGCACACAAGCCTTGTCACGTTAAACAGCACAGCAGCTGTTTTTCGGTTTGCGTTCCCTAGAACAATAAAACGATGCTTACTGCAGTGATAACTACAAAAGAAAGAAGATTCCTGCAAGGTCACATAAGATGGCACAAACAAAATGTGCAAAGCTAGAAATGGACGCTGCTGTGAAATCACAGCTATTTCCTTACAGGGGGCCCTTTGATTTTTACTTGTTTTCACATTTATGTGACAGAATTAATGAGTATCAAAGATTATCAAGACTTTTTTTTTTCCACCATTTCCAATTAAGAGGCTTAACACGTGACATACCGAGGAAAAAAGCAAAACCCAGACAGCCAAACAGCAAGTTCTGCAAATGCTGCTGAATACCACGGAAAGGAAGTGGGAAAAAAAAAAAGGACACGGAACTCCATCAAATTCAAGATGAGATGGATAAAATCACCCACACGGTGGGAGAAAGCAACACTGCTCACCAATCACGTCTAAAGGAGGCCTTGTTGTCATGACATCTGTGGGATTGCCAGCTAGTGCTTCTGCTCTAAGACAACATTGATCCAATAGCTCCTTAACTGGACCCCATGTTGTAGTCTGACTGGCCTCACTGCCATACAGATAAAGGAACCATTCATTCTTCACATCCTTAATACCAAGCGGAGATCTTTACACGACGCAGTAATCCCTTAGGCTCACTTCTCCACCTGCTATCTTTCCCAGCCATTCCATCGTCACCCAGCTTTCCTTCCCCTCTACCAGCTGCTCCCTCAGCACTCCATCCCAAACAGACACCCCAACACGCCACCAGTCACCCCCAAACCGGGGCATCTCTCCAAACCTCCCTCCCACCAGTTACCACCAGCATGCCACCCACCCCATTCACCCCCAGAAAAACCCGGGTACGCGGTGTGTGCGTGTACGTGAGGAGGGGGTCCCACAGCAGCCCTACCACCACCCCATCACCTCCATTCGACCCCCTTCCTACCCATATACAAAGCAACCTCACCCACCACCTCCACGGCTTCAGCCCCATCTTGCCTCCCCACGTCCACCACAGCCTGAAACACCTCAGCCTCCCTCCCCGTGACACCCCCCGGACCAGCAGGGCACCCGGCAGCACCTCAGCCTCCCTCGCCTCAGTCCCTCAGCACCCCCCACCACCACCACCACCACAGCCTGCGGCCCCCACGGTCTCCCCTACCGCAGACTGCCGCCCCCGCCACCCCTACCCTCCGCTCCCCGAGCACTCCAGCCGGTTCTCTCGCTTACCTCTTGAGGTACCGGGCGTCCTCGCCCTGCATGGCGGCGGGGACGGCTTGGGCAGGGCGCGGCCCCGCAGCGGTGCTGTTACCAGGGTGAACGCGAGCCCCGCCCCCGCGGCCCCTCAGTGCGCAGGCGCCGCCGCCGCCGCCACTGTCCGCGAAGGGCGGGTGGGCGCGCATGCGCAGTGCCGCAGGCCGGCTGCGTGTGGCGGGGCATCCCCTGAGGCGTGAGGCGGCCCGTTCCTCCCTTGCTTCCTTTTAAAAAGTACAAACACGTTCTTGTGTCGCTGAGAACATCCACCTTTATGCAAAAAGCGTAACTGCGATTGTTTTCCCTCAAAATGCGGCTAGGTGTCCTTAACCAGACACAGGGAAGCGCGGTACCACCCAGCAGCTCTTTGTGTAGGAGCAACACCCCCCGTGTGCCACGGTAACTTGGTTTTCTTCCTTCGTATTTGTCCTTTCAGTTTAAACGAAGTGTTCGCAATGGTAATCCAGGTTGATGCTCAGCCGAATTTTGAAGTTGTTTCCATGGTCTGCAATGAGCTCTGTGTGGCCTTGGGTATGTAACAGGGATGTGTGCACTGAAAATGCCTTGAGGTCTGGTTGCTTGGAAATTGAATTCCAACATCATCATGAAAAAAATGCAACTAAAGTAGCAAAATGCTTTCCTATAGGAAATTTATTAAATTAGATTAGTTTTCCCCTTCAGAAATTGAGAAAGCCACCCTAAGGTTTGTAATCTCTCCTTGAAAGATTACATATTCCTCTTAGAAGAATACGTGTGGATTTTGAGAGAAATGCAGTAATTTGGACACGTCTTCTTATGCCTCCTAAAAATAAACTGTGTAAAACTCCGTAACACCTTTTATTAGCTGAAATAAATCACACTAATCTGAAAGGATGACTTTCAGAGAAAATACTTTAGGCAATTATGCTATGCCACCCAGGCGGGACAGAGATGATGTTGGTCTGATGTGCTGCCCCATAGTAAGTGGTTGAGGCATGGAGGAAATAAACACTGGGCTAAGTATGCATTTGAAGTGTGATGGGGAAAAGTGAAATCTAATATGCAATGGGAGTATCTGGTGCAACTCTTCTTGATGAAATGAGTTTTGAGACACAGGTCAAGATGATTCTGGAATGCCTTTGATCAGCAATGACAAGGCTGTCTACGCAAGAGAAGGACATTTTCAATAAAACATATGACCTTAGTGGTAAATACTAGGTACTCTTCCTATCCTTGAAAGCAAGACTTGACAGAAATGAAAACAAGAGTTGATTTGTATTTGCCTTTTTTTTTTTTACACTAATATCAATGCTGACCTAAGTAAATACATCAATTTGCAGCTCATTTAAACTAGTAATGAGAATTAGCTGTAGGTTTCCATTGTTTGGAATTTAAAAAAATGCTTAAACTTGTGAGAAGAAGCAGGCCTTTTCATAGAGATGCAGAGTTTTCTTTTAACTAGACACTACAGAGCAAAGTTCTATCTCTCAGCTGATTCAGATCAGATTGCTCAATCCTGTGAAAGCAACCTCATTTGATGGCCTTGTACTCTTGCTCACTGGGCTGAGTGATTATATTGAGTTGATGTTAAATTGACCTCTACCACCTTGTGCTTGCCTGATGTGAGATCTTTAGGGTTGCTATTTACCAAAAAGTATCAGCTCACTTGTGTCCTAAGCAAGGCTGATCTAAGAAGTATTGGAATTTATCAAGTGTGTCACACTGGTGCTACCTTACTGTATTTTTCCCTTAATAGGGCAACACTTTCAGTAGGAAAGTTGCTGTGAGGCACACACATCTTAACAGCAAATTGTGCTTTTTCAGTATGATCTCTATATTGTGCACTAGAACTTGCATATCTGATTTCTGCTTATTTTCTGACACACAACCTGAAATGCTATCCTTATCCAAAGAGGGTAACTGCATTAAGGAAAACAGCTTAAATATAGAACCGAGTGTACAATAGCAGACAGATTGTCCCTGTTAATATCATCTTGCGGGCCACTGCGACAACATTGCAGATTCCTTACACAAAATCCTGTTTCCACTAGTGTCAATGAGAGTTCCGTCAATGAGAGTTTCACCACTGACCCCAATGGGGACAGAATTGTACCTCTTAAAGTTTAAGAGATACAGCAGGCAGAAAGCAGCCTTATAGCTATAAAGGCCACGACATTTTACGGTTCTGACTCTGTAACCACTCAAGCACAAGCTTAATTTTGCCACTGTAATAAAGTTAAGTAGCAGCTTAAGTGCTTGCAATGAGACTCCTTTACATTAGAACAAGCCTACATTTGATCATAAGTCAAGAATTCTTTTTCTCATCCCCTCTCCCTAAAAAAAGAAAGGATTTTGAGGATGATCATCGAGTTCTTTGCCCCCCAAAATGCCATTGTTTTCAATTTTTGTCAAAAAGACACAGGAGAGGGTGAAGGAAGAGTAGGAATGGGTACCTTAGCTGAAGTATTGTCAGGTGTCAATTGCCTTAAAACAAATTACTCATTCAAATGAGCAATTTCATTCTCCAACAATTTACTATGAATCTCAGTGAAGCAATTAGAAAAAATAACACAATAGAAAAGGTGTTATGAAAGAAGAAAAAAACAGCGCAATAGAAGGGTGCTACAAAGGAAAAGAATTAGACCGCTCACCCGTATCAGAAGATTCCGAGTTTACAAGAAAAAGCTCCATCAAGAAGGGATCCCTAGAAGGAGATCCTTCCTCAGTGGCAGTCAGTCCTTAAATGAGGCCTAAGAGGGGTGGTGAATTGCCTTCACCTGTGCTCCCAGGGCTGGCTGGGTCTTTCCTCCAGGTGCTCAATCAGTGGTTCAGGCCATGACTCAGCAGTTCCCATACCCTCAGACAATGACTTTTTTCCTTAGAACAAAGCGAAGGCTTCACAGAGCACTTTATGAGCAAAATCTTTTATCCTTATAATCAAAGCAAGTCTGCTCCTATTGCAGATAGCAAAAATCACATTATTAGTTTCCACTTAATTTTAACCAAAGCATATGAGAAGCATAGCAGAAACAAAGCACAAAGAAATGCATTTAAGCTAGATTAATTCAGACCTAAGAGCAAGTATACAGTTTTAAGAGGATAGCACTTAACCAATGGATTAACTTTCCTTAGGATCCATGATCAGAAATTTCCCCGTAATTATCAGCCTTTATGTTAGGAGTAGATGCCTGTGCTTCAGGCTAAATTGTTTCATAGCTTCATAGCAATCTCTTTTAGTCTGTACTCTTCCGCAAACCAAATAATTTGCACCCACGTTGTTTTTTATCACTAACACCATCTTTAGCGATGGACATTTTAGTCTTCCTGGGGAATCTGTTCCAGGGCTAAATTGCCATTAATGCAATAAAACCCTTTTTTTTTTTTTTTTTTTTGTATCAAAGCTACTTGGCCTATGTTTGTCCAGAAGAGCCATATCTAAACCTAGGTACAGTACATCAGCTGAAGTCATTCCAATGTTTCAGCTGAAAGTAAGAACAGGTGTAGCGGAAATGCTGAAGCAGTGATGGAGCACCTGGCGGGAAGGCAGGGCCAACCCAGGGGAGCTCAGGTGCATGCAATGTACCTGAATGACTGGAAGGGGTGGAGCCAGGATCCATCCCTTCCCAGACCTCATTTAAGCACTGGCAGTGGAGGTGAGAGTGTTTTGCTGGAGATCCCTGTGTGCATGAGGTTTTCTAAGGGTGAGTTGATTCTTTTCTTTGTTTCTGTGTCTATGGCTGCTGCATTTGGGTTTACTCTTGCTTGATGTAGCTTAGGACTTTGCTACCCTGTTGTTATTGCTGTGCTTTTGTCACATTACAGCATAATAATAGGTAAGAGGGATCACTTCATGTTTCTGTGGGGGTGACATAATCAGCTCTGGGTGGAATGATGTTGGCAGGCAGTGACCCAATTTTTTCTTTTCCTGCAGAGCTTTCCAAACTGTCTCTGACAAGAGCGGATGCAACTTGCTAGTAGCCTGAGCTCTGGAGCGTTGTGTCTACTGGTGCTGTCCTTGTTGCTCAGAGTAGAAGCAGGCAGAGGCAGAGAGGTTGCTGGCTGGGAGAGTGTATGGAGGAGCCTGGTAGAGACAGTTTGTGCTAGAAAAAAATGATGATTGTGTTCAAAACAAGGTGTGTGGGGGCAACATAAGGCAAGAGAGGAAGAAGGGGATGTGGGGTCAAGAATATTACTTCCCTGTCTTAGCTGTAGTTTCCAGGAGTCTTAAAAGCACTGCAGGAAGGGAGGATCAGGCCCTGGTTCAGACAGCCATGGATAAGAAAATACAAGAGACCAAGAGTTAAGCTCTGGTAATGACTATTTCTGATGAGCTTCTGGGTTATTATAATGGAAGTTTTACACTGCTGTTGAGCTGTGTGTTGGGGAGAAAAACAATCCTTCAGCTTTCAAGGAATTTACTTACCATCTGTGAGCTGTTTAGGCAATTTGCTTGTTTAGCTTTCACCATTTAATTTTGCTATGTATGCCTTTTCTTCATTACACCTCCCACTTGTGCATCTGCAAAGAGTAGTACATGGCTGCCTCACTCAGAGGGTTTTCTACACAATTGTCACCAATGTGCTTTGAGGGCAGAAAGGGATAATGCTAGGTTACTGTAGCCCATCCATGGACTGTAGTCATTCTGCTTCAGTGACTTGTGGTCTGCTCTTCACGTGAGGGGATTTTAGACAAACAAAGTGCAAAATGCATCAATAAATAGAGCTTTGTCCAATGAAGTACCGACACTGGCATTTGTATAGGTGTCTGGGTTTCATTTTGTGCTTCACATACAAAACTCAGTTTGCTGGTGGTTTTCAGGTTTTTAAGTTAACATATTAAGTTGTCCTTAGATCACCCAGCTCAGGCTAAGTGTTCTATCTTATATGATTCGTAAGATTTCCCTGGAACCCAAGGGCATATCAGTTGTCATGGCAAGGCACAGCAAGTTGAGTTAATTAATAGCATTCCATCATGTCCTGGGCTTTATTGGCTAATACTGAAGAATCCCAGAAGAAGGAAAGCACTGTAATTTTGCCAGATCCATCCTGTATTTCCTATAGTCTCTTTCTTGAATTCTTTTTGTGTATATAATATTGTCTCGATGCCAGTGCTCATGGTCTCTTAAATTAAAAGCATTCCCCATAAAGGGGATTACAGGATTAAAAATATTACTCGTAAAGAACATGTTGATCCTCACTGGGAGGACGATAGACTTAGAAACATCAACTTACTGATGTCACAAAATAAAACTAATTTAGGAGATAACAGTGCATTTTTAAAGCAAAAGTGGGGATGTGTTAGATTTACAAACTGTAAGAGCTTTCCTTCCCAGTAAGCTCATTCTTCATTTATCATTTTATAATAAGAAAACCCTTACACTTAAAGTTAGACTCATACAGATGTCACTTGCTAGCTTTCTTGCTAATCCAGAGGAAATATTATCCTAGTGGTCCCTGAGGACCAATGTCTAGGTGTTGGATACATGATAAACTTACTTGAAGCTTTCTTGGTGAGATATAGTACTCTGGAGACAGCTGTGGATTTAATTTTTCAAGCTTTAGTACAACCTAACCCTTTAAAAATAAGATTTAAGTTTCCCTTGTCAGATCACTTAAGAGTTTCTTCTTTTATTTTACTCTTTTTGTTTTTTTTCCTCCTCTGCTACTTGCCCAGACTTCTAATCCCCAGCCTCTGGAGGAAACATTAACCAGCTCAAATGTTTCATGTTGTGATTATTTTTTGGTTCCAAAAGACAACACACACTCATTTGTTTTTTGAATGTTTTTTTGTCTGCGAGCTCAGATAAAAAGTGTTCATGCAAAGGAAATAATTTCAAGTCTTAATCTTCTTGGTTTCTGTTTTCAATTCTGAAGAAAGGTGTTTTCTTCAAATTTTTGAACCACTACTCTGTGTAAGAGCTATATTTCACAAGATGCGTGTTTATAGTCCCTGCAACTCATGCTCATAGTATTTATGCTGTCCAGGAGTAGGGCTCAATCTAGGGTTTTTTTGCCTCTTGATATTTATCACTTAGTTATCCAGAAACTGAGTTTAATGTTCCAAGGCATGCACAAGATTTAACTGCATAGTTCCTGCTATTGTAGAATTACACCCAACTCAGGGACAGTTTATGGATGAAGGCCAGTCAAGCCAGCAATATCATAGATACATTCTGAAATGCCAGGGTTAGTACACTCACAGTACTTCTGCTGATGTAGTAAAAATGCTGCTTACAGCTCCTGGTGCCCCCTAATCTGTAGTGCTCTGGGTTTGCACTCCCTGGCTTTTTCCCAGATGTATCTTCTTAGGACCTAAAGGTGGAAGAGATTGTCAGATCTGTTCCCTGCAATCAACTATTCCTTTTCCCTTTCAGCTTGTTTTCCTTTGGCTTTCTCAGGAAATGAATTTTATCCTGTCTTACCTATCCCTCCCATATCCCTGCATCAGATCTCCCCTTCCTCCTGTTAATAACTTCTTGACATATTGGCCAAGTGCAATCACCACTGAAAGATGTGTATAGAGGCTGAAGGTTAATTGAGTTTCTTGAGGTTTGTGCAATCTGGCTGTCAGGTAGACGGGAGACACCCATGATAGGGACTCCACTGAGGGAGAGTGAAGCAGAGTTCAGCTGTTTGGCAGCAGTAAGAGGTCAGTCGCTCTTTGCACATTAGCCAGACAGACAGCACAAATGAATGGTCTGGCCGAGCTGTCCCACAGCAGCTCCAGGATGGCTGCAGGACAGGCAGTTTCTTGTCCAGGATGTATCTTTCACAATAGATGGCCAGTGGGAGTAGGTATGGGGGTTACTTCTGATAGAAGCAGTGAGACAAACATGTGGCTCTGCAGCTCACAGAACAACACATTTTCCAGTGCAGATTTAACAAAAAGGATGTTTGCTGTGCTGTGAAACACCCTGCTCTACCAGATTAGGGAAATGCCAACCTAATGTTTACAATCCTAGCTGACAGCAGAGAGGGATCCACAAAACTCCAAACCCAAAAGCCTGGACCTTTACACCTTCATAAGAAACCATCTCCATCCCTAGCAAATAGGAGAAAATTAAATGACCTCCTTGAAGCATGGCCTGGTCACATCATTCGTTTCTGCAGATCTGCTATTATCCATTGTACCCTTCACTTCCTCAGATTGGAGCTTCTATATTTTTGTGGTGTTCATGCTACGGAGAAGGGCTGTGTCTTCCCCTGGCATCACCGTATTTATGTCCCATCACATCATTAATTTGTGTTCTGGTATTCCAGGAATGGGCACCTTCATGCCTGGGCTTTTAAGAGTTCAAGAAAACGTTTGGTCTGGCAGTGAGGAAGCAGCATGTGGATGCTAAGGGTCCGACAAAGCAGATTTCTCAGCCGATGGGTTTAGACTGCTTTTCTAGGCACTGCTGCCATTTGTTGTTAGGGATGAGATAAGCAGGCAGCATGCTTTTTGGTTTGAGCACATGGGTCAGTCTTATGCTTTAGGTAGGAAGGATCCAACTGAGAGGAAGTGTGGGAGGCATGTTTTTCTGGCACTGCTGTGTGCAGAAGGAGCTTTGGTGTGGTTTATCTCTCTTTAGCTTTGGAATTTAAAATAAAGCCTCTTTGAGAGACTTTTTAGCAAAGTGTTACTGGCAGTTACATGCCAGAGCTGCAAGGACAGTGTAGTTGATCTCCCACAAGTTTTCTGTATTGTGTCTTGTACTGTTTCCTGAGTGTGCAACATCCTCTCTATCCTGGCTCACCAAACCACGATGCCCTCCAGTCACTACTTAAAACTCTCTCCTTATGTGCAGTCCACGGTGGCAGAGACAGCCAGTCTCCAGACCTCCTTCCTCCCTGCTTAAAGGGCTGTGCCTGCATTCTTAAACACAGAGCTCTGGGGAAAGTGCGCTGTGCACGCACAGGCAGGGCTGCAGCTAACTTGATGCATTTTCTGAACCCCACAAGCCCTGCCACTCAGCCAGAGGGAGGCTTTTGTTAGCTTTTACCTAGAAAGAGCTTTATCTTGCGCTCAAGCCAACAGAGGGCAATATACACAAAATACAATATCACGAAGAAATGCTTTTATAAGATGACTGTAAGCAGCCCAGCCCTTACTGTATCTGGAGTCGCATATCACAGTGAAAGGCGGCATTCCATGCTGGACCGAAAACCTTCTCAGGCTCCATCAATTAAACCACCACATATGGGGTGGAAGAGACTCAGCAAGGGACTCTCACTAGGGTTCAGTGAAAACCAGATGTTGTGGGCACAGCTGTCATGCTTCTTATCAAGAACAACGGAGCAGCCCCCACTGAAGTTTCATCAGGAACCCTGCCCTTCCTTCCCTGCAGCCCCAGCATTACTGAGAGTTCCTAACCAGAACCAAATAAAATCCTCACAACCAAAGCGTGCAGGAGTCCTCCCCCAGTATGGCTGTTTACGTTAGCATACTGTTTATGGATCTCCAGATCAGGGCCCCACTGTGACTGTCGCCATGCTCGAGACAGGATGAGACAGGCTCTACGCCCACCTAAGAGCAACTTCTCCCACTCCCTTAAAAACACAATTTAGCGTTGGCTCTGGAGCTAGAAGGATTTGAAGGAAAGAACTATATTCCCTCTGTAGGGGTAAAGCTCTGGCCAGTTTCATTTGTGTGTTATAATGTATTTACCCATAGGGCTCACATGCTGTGTTTTGTTGCTTTAGATGGAAGTCCAGATTGCTGAATTCCAATTGTATAAATGATAACAGATTGCTGCTGTGACTGTACCCATGGAAGGGCACGGGAATTGTGCAGGATATGCCCTGAAGGGCATGAGTCATCCTGACCTACAGTCAGTGAACTCTGCTTTGGAAATGTGATTTGAAGAGAGGATTTCTCTTGGGAGATCACAAGTCCAACCTTAGGAATTGGGTCTTTGCCCAACGACCTGTTTTACTCTTCATTTCCTCGGGTCACAGAGTGATTTTTGTGAGATTGCCTAGTCGGCAGGTGACTGTAGGCTTCAGCAAAGACAGGCAGTTGGTTCATTCATTGTTGGATTGCTATTTCCCAGCTCTTCAGCCTGACACTGACATGCACTGTTGCTCTGAATAAGCCACTGGAGCTGCAGTCGGAACAGCTTTTCTGGCTGCAGCGAAGTCTGTTATAAAGGTTACCACCTGCAGTCCAACCTGCAGCTGTTCCTCACTGCCCTCAGAACTGCACGTGTGCTCTCTGCCTGTGCCTCCTCTCACAATATGATCCTGTGGTTTTCAGAACTTTTAAAAATTTGTCAGAGATAAAAACAAAAATTACTTGCTTCAACCACATTTATTCCTGACATCGTGTGCCAGCTGTGAGCATGAGGGAGAATTAATATGAAGGCCTTTTTAAGATAAAGAGACATCGTACAACAATCCTGATGGCTTGTCTGTGTGGAAATCGCATTGCATACCAGGTGTTTTCTAAGCAGAACACAGTAATTTAAAGGCTAAACTGACCCTTTGTGACCTGCATGATATGTAGCACTGGTGCATGTTCTTTTCTTGTGTAGCTGATGTGTTTCAGAAGTAGTGAGTATAGATCAGATTTGTAGAGACAGTTACCTACTAATATAGAAGTCCAGCTTCTCCCTGATACTCCAACAAGCAGGTCTGCTTTGAATCATAAAGCATCTCATAACTTGTTTTAAACCTACTATCCTCAGGCAGAGACCATTTGCAGGTATGGTAACTAACCAAGTCTTCATTTCAGTCTGTGATAAACTTCATGTCCTTGGACTGCTTGATCTTACAGGGAGGGGGGAGATGACAGATGGAGAACTATTTGTTTACTCACTTAAAGACAAATACATTCCTATTTTAGACCAGAAGCTGTTCAAGACAAGGACTGTCATGCATTATGGCTGTTTCTACTGTTTTAGTGTAGAGCTTTGGTTTACCCAAAGGTTCAGGATCTTAATTGTCTCTGCTACCAACAAAAGGGTAGACTGTCTGCATCAGAGAACTTCAGAAGGAGTCAAATGGCCATTCAGTAGAGGAAGCTAAAATTGAAAGGACTGTCTCATATTCCAACAGTGACACTAGAAGTAGTATGGGTGCCATTGTGCCCCTATTAAACCTCTACTCTTCTTGTTAGTGGAGATGTAAGCTATATATTAATGCATGACCTGTTTGCAGCTTCTAGGTAGATCAATATTGCTTATTCGCAAAGCAAGGAGTCAAGAGGCAGTGTAAACAAGCAGAGTTGTGAGTAGTTCTTAGCAGGTGACATTGAGATGCTGCTGCTTACAAATATGCAGAGAACACAGCATCCGCTTTTTGGAAAAGCTGCAATTTATGTGGCTTTTTTCAGGCACTTCTGGGCACAAATCTGCTTCTGTCTAATGTTTGACAGTGTATGGGAACTGCTGAGTCACGGCCTGATCCACTGATTGAGCACCTGGAGGAAAGACCCAGTCAGCCCTGGGAGCACAGGTGAAGGCAATTCACTGACAGGAAGGGCTGGAGCCTGGCTCCACCCCTCTTAGGCCTCATTTAAGGGCTGACTGGCACTGAAGGAGGATCTCTTGCTGGAGATCCCTCCTTGGTGGAGCTTTTCCCTGCAAACCCAGAATCTTCTGATATGTGTGAGCAATCTACTTCCCTTTGTAGCACTTTTCTATTGTGCTGGTCTTTCCACCTCTTTTGTAATGCCTTTTCCATCGTGTTGATCTTTCTGATTGCTACAGAGGGCAAATGGAAATGCTTGGAAAATGATTTAAAAGGCTTGATGCTGTTGTGATTCACCTTTCTCAGTATGTGAAGACTCAGTGTGCCTTCACAGTATCTCTTAGATTTCAGAGCTATTTAGAACAGGAATCTAGTCTTGTTTATGTGCAAATAATAGGAGTTTTTACACAGCCTTCCATGGGTATTTGCTCTTTTTGAGTGGGACAAAAGCAGTTACAACCAATGCTCAGTCTTAAAAAAGTAATCCTGTGAACTGTTGTGTTTGACAGATGTGTTGGGTGATTGAGTATGGTACCTTGGAAAGAGGTGCAGATGTGCCCATACCATCCCCTCTTACGAATTTTGTGCTGTCTCTGTGACATTTTTGGATGAACCCTGTCTACCCCTCCTACTGTTTTGTTGTGAACTTTGAAATACCTGTGGAATTAATTTGAAAGAGTTGAGCTGGTTTTAATTGTTGTTTGGGAATGAAGTAACAGGGAAGCTCAAAGCTATAGACATAAAACAAAGAGAATGTGTCTTTGTTTTCCCCTAAGGAAACCAGGCTAGTATGTTACAAGACCATCTGTGGCAATACGCTAAAAAGGGATTTGCCCTGAAATATGCCCAGTTTACCTTGTGTATGTATTGGCTAGATTCTCAGAATGTAAATTCGGAGATCAGAGGAGACAAAGTTGCTGGAGCATGCTTTAGAGACACTAAGGAACTCAAGAGTTAAGCCCATTTGTGCACAGAAAGCAAGAGAAGCAATGTCCTTCTCTGCCTTTGCACTTCACCTCCTCTTAGCAGATGTGGATGGACTTCATGACTGTGAAAGCTATTGGGAGCCCTGAGCCTGTGATCTCAGCATGCTCAACTGTGCTGTCCTAGCACTTGGCTCCCTTAGGACACACCAGGGCTTAGGTTTCATGCTTGGAGTCTCTGCTATCTCTAAGCAGAGAGGTCACTTTGCTACACAATGGGTATTGCCAAAACCACAGCCATGACAAATGTGAAGCACAATGTCAAATGTGGAGCAGGTGGGCTGGGAGCTTGTAGGGCTGTCTTTCATCAGTGCCAATGTGAGCTTGTGTAATGTCTTTCCAAAGCATTCATGTGTTGTCTTGACCCATCCATCACTGGTGCATTAACTGAATGTGGCTGGAAATAGACAAGCTAAAGGAAAGGGCCAGGTTTGTGAGGGAACCAAGAGATAAACCAGGATTTTGTCAGGGGCCACGTATTTCAGAATCAGTTGGAGAGGACTTTATGCTTCACCGATAGAGTTCAGGAAGAAAATCTGAGTTTGCAAGAATGGGTATAGAACATAGTTCAAGGGAGTTCTTGGGCTCTGGTGCACTTGTGGCACCAGGATGGATCTAATCTCTGCCATGATCCCACTCTCCCTACTCCATCCTCAACCACATGTTTCTGCCTCTTTGCACTTCTCTGGCAACTATAAGCTCTGCAATGAGCTTGTTTGCAGTGCTGACCAGACAGAAAATGTGAGCAGGTGTAGCAAGCTGAAATGGCACAGCAGAGACCCCAGCAGAGGGAATGCAAGAGCAGGGAGGAATCAGGCCATAGAAACACATCTTCCAGTATTCCTTTGGCTTCCAGTTCATTCCTTTGGCTTTCATAGAACCACATTCAGCACTCATCTGACAAGATACAGGGAGGAGATCTGCATTATTGGTAAGGCTGCTGTGTATTGTGACTATATTGCCACTGCCATCACAGGTAACTGTTCCAACCTCATGTTGTAGCATATGACAAATTCCATTGTGTCAGCTGAAGGCTGGAAAGGGGGACTGATGCTGCTTAAAGTAAAGCATATTTTTCTGAACTAGTGTTCATTGTATCTGTTCACCAACATATTTGCATGACCAAATAGACTAGAACGACTGGCAGAGCAGTGTGCCAATGTATTTAGGTGAGAATGGGTAGTATGGGATGTTAACTGAAGAAACAAAACAGGCAGTAATACCCAGTGATTAACAGATGCTTTGCTAAATGCTGATTAGCATCATCTCATAAAGGCAGAGTCCCTTCAAAAAATACACTGGTTCAGTCCAATACTAGAGACTTTTCTTGGCAGAAGCTCCTTTTTCTTTGCTCAGAAGCTTGATCAGACCTTTGTTGGTAATTGCAGTACTGCTCAGGACATACGGTAGAAGGCTTTTTATGTTAAAACATCCAACTTTCTCAACAAGCCTGGCTGCACTGTAGTGCGCTTACACTGCAGGCAACTGGAAGAGAAAGCTTGAAAGAGGAAACCTTCACAGGCACAATGTGTGGAGGCCCGTGCCATCAGCACAAAATCCCCATCCCCTTGACAGGTACCTTTGCAGCTCAGCGGGCTGGAGGCTCTACCACACCAAGTGCCTGAGCCACTGAGTGGCAAACAAACTTTTGAAGCAGTACATCTGTCCTTGTCCCTTGCTGAGGGGCTGATCCTCCCCTGAGATGTAATGCACTTACAGCATGCAGCTCCCTTCTGCAGTCATTCTCCATCCGAAAAGTATTTCAGCTTTTGACCCTACTCCCTTTCTCGTAGAATTTTGCTGCTGTAGTAGCTTCAGCCTCCCCCTCTTTTCCAGCTAATGCATTTGTCTACGTTTATTAATGGACTGTTTATCTCCTTTTATTCTTCCACGTATCTTGTTAGCTAAAACAAAAAGCTCGTATCCTTCCCTGGCTGCACCTTTCCTCTGCTCCCAGACAGCAGTTTCTCACAGCTAGCCTGTGCAGGTGAGATGCTCCGTACCATTTAATTAGATGACATGAATTTGGGCAGTCTGTAGTGCCAGAGAGTGGTTTGCCCTGCCACGTACTATGGTGCAGTATGATGCTGAACCTATCATTTTCTTGTTGCGTGCAATCATCGCAGCTTATTAGGACACCAAATCTGTACAGAGGCAAGTGCCACGTTCTGATCTTCTGGCCTTCCTCTGGTTTCCCTGGACCAAAGAATACTGAGAGAGACAGAGAAACAAAATTGCCTTGTGAGATTAGAGGGAGATGGGAGACCCTGGATAATATCTGAGTTTCTTTCAAGTGAAGGCTGCACAGATTAGGAAAAGTGTAACAGAACTAAAGGCACTCTTTTTTGAAGTAGATCTACTTTTACCCTGGCTAAGCAATTTCCTGGTTGAGGTTTTTATCGCTTTCCAGCACCTGCTTGCTTCAGAGGGCGACGCTCCAGGGATTACTCTGAGGAAGTGCCAAGAGCCAGCGTTTCTCACTCCCCTCTCGCCCGCCTCCGCCCCCTGCACTGCTGCAGACACACACCCCAATATAGAATGACAGCACACTGCCACAGTTTAAATGACGCTGCCTCTGCCTCTTCGGAAGGACAGGTCCTGCAGAGAGCACCAGCCACAACTGCCTGCCTGCCCTTGTGAAAAACATCACCATGGCATACAAAGCAGCACATCTGGCTTTCAAGTCGCGCTGGCACAAGACAGACGAGGAACTCTGTCGCCACAGCATGTCATTTGATTTGCATAAGGCGATTCAGAATGACTTCTTTCAGTGTTACCTTTATCTGCTGGAAACGCTTCCCCTGGGTGAGTAACTGGTGGGCAGGGACGTTTGTGTGTGCGTTACCATGCTCTGGAAGGACGTGTCACATTAGATAGCAGCGTGCAGCACTTGTGACAATACATAGTGGTTTTGAGAAGCCCTGCCTGAGAGAGTAGTGCTAGCTAAACTATTTGTTACTCTCTCAGCTCCCTCTAATTCAGTATCCTGTCTTTTTACTGAAATACTCCATAGATTGCTAGAGGGGGGCATGGGAAAGACCTCAGGAGTGAAAGGAAGCTTGATTTTTGGGGTGACGGTACCTCTTTCCTTGCCTTTAAATAAAACACAAATGGACGTATTCAGAACTTGGAAGGACAAATTGAAAAGTAGCAGAGCTGACAGGCCTTGCCTGCTGTTGTGTGCCCTTGACTTTGTGTTATGTGTTGCTGTGGACAAATGCTTGAAAGGTAACGATTTTTAATTCTTTTTGGTCAAAAATCTCTGTAATCCAGATCTCTGCGGCAGGCTGTCCAGACCAGTGTTTGCTATCTGGGAGGAAAGTGCCTCCAAAATATTTGTTTATAGCCAAATTTCTGTGAAAGATACAGGATGCCAAAATATTTTTTATGTGTGGAAAAAGGATGGTAATTCCTCTCAAATTTCATCCTGAGTAAGAGCCGAATTTTTTTCCCAGGACAGGATACCTAGAAAGTAGATTTCAGTTGAATCTTTCTTATGTCACTGTGTTACTTTTTAAGCAGAATTATTCAGCCTCTACTCAGTGTTAGAACTGTAGGAATTTAAGGAGGAAGGGCTGTGTCTGTCCAACCTGCTAAACTGCTGCTTGTTGGCTCCTTCCTAACTGAAAGGTCCACATGGGTAAGTGGATTATCTTACCTGGTTCTGTGCGATTGTACAGACCCCAGTGAGAACCCTGCTCACAATGCTAGAATTCATGAGTCTGTAAAGAGGAAAAAGTACTTGCGTGTTTTCTTAGTATTTTGATGTGGCTGTTCACATGTGGTGGTATCTGCAGCTATCTAAAATGAAACATGCAAGGTAAATACTCCTGTCCCTAGTGGCAGGTAGCTAGGAACGATGGAAAGAAAGGAAAAATGGAAAGGAAGGGAAGTTAATTGTAGGTCAGTGTAATCTCAAGAAGTCTATGACAATGTTATTCTTTCATTTATTTTGAAAATAAACACAACCTAATAGAAAGTGAGCAGGATTTCCTACAAGGTAACTGTTAGTGTAAGTAGTGGTGGAACATTTTATGGCTAGAAGGTACTGTTATGAATATCTAGCTTAGAATTTCACATAAAAGTTCCTGGATCGTGCCTGTAACTTATGATTGAGTCACAGTATATATTTATGAAGACAAAAATAACTTGGTTTAAAGGCTGCAAATGCCTGAGAACTCATCAGTATGTAATTAAGCTGTTTCCAGGTCTAATTGCTTCACTCTCATAAAACCATATTTTATTTCTGATCTGAATTTGATTTGAATTCCCATTCTCAGCCAGCAAACTTTCTATAATGTTTACCTGTCAGACTAAGATGTCCCTCTGCCAGATTTTTCATGCTCTGAGTCGTTCTTAGAACTTCTCTCAAGTTTTCCACTTTATTGCCAGTGTATCCATATCAGTTAGGCCCCAAGGAAAAGGTACTGTGAGTCCAGCCTACACATGAACATGCAGTTTATCTGTTACTCCATGGTAATTGTCATGGAGTAAAAGGGTGCCTAAGACAGGCACTGAGAGGTAGCTTGTGTGCTGTGAAGACGCATCCCAGGATCCTCACAGCATGTATGTCATGGTGTGGATGGGTGGGCAACCAGATGGGTAAGAACAGTTGGGTCATTGGGCTTAGTCAGGGTTAATGTGTCGTGCTTGGTCTTGAGGTCAGTGGAGTTCATGGGCAGCAGTCCTGTTTAAGATCTTTATCAATGACCTGAAGAGCCAAACTTGTCACTGTGGTCAGGTGACAAGAGACAGTGGGCATAAATTCAAACTGGAGAAGTTCAGACTGACTTAGGAAACACTTTGTTTGTGGATTGTCAGGGCAGTGGAGAAGGTTGCCCAGGGAAGCTGTACGGTTCTGCATTGCTGCAGGCTTTAAAAACTGACTTGAATGAAGTCCAGAAGAACCTCAGTTCTGTCCCTGCTGTGAGCGGGAGTTTGAACCAGCAACCTCCTTAGGGTGCCTTTCAGTCTGCACTGTCCTGTGATCCTGCACTCTCTGTGATGTGGAGATGAGCAAATGTGGCGAGTCCGAACATATCTGCAGAAACTTTTGCTGCAGTCCAGGAACAGCAAGGTACAAAATTTACTTCAAGCTATGGTAACTCCACACCCCCCTCACCCTCCTTTCCGAGGTTCAGTGGTGGAGCACTTAGGCAAGTTAACCTCTGAGCTGAGCATATCTGGTATCATGGCCTGTTAAGAGAATCACGTCATTTTTACACACTAGGGTGACAATTACAAATAGATGGCATTTTATTTAGGCCCAGATTCAGTGGTGTAGTCAAATATGTTTGAATGCCTCTCAGCCCAGTGGACTTTAACGGAGCTGCTCAGATGCTGGAAATCACACATGTGGTTCTGTGGGCTGTGGGACTTGGTGCCAGGAGGGTGAGATCTGCAGTGGAAGACACAGACTCAGTCCAGAGAGCCAAATATTTTAATAGATGAGGCACGTGTCTGTAAGTAAAGCCTGCTCTGGGGGTGTGCTGATGTTCAGCCTCTATAAAACCGTTGTCAGACCATAGCAGAGAGGTGAATCCTGCTCAGCACCCAGATAACCATTTTTCAACTGATGTGCAAAGCAGATGGTGCGTTTAAAAGGGATGCTTAGCCAAAATGGAATTAGTTCAATATCTTGCAGAAAGCAGTTGGAGCCACAAAACAATGTTCACAAATAAAAACTTCAAAAAAATTATTTGCAGCATTGATTTCTGCAAGGGGGATTTAGCTGAGCAAGCCGTGCAACCAAGAACTGTAAAATAGTCTGCTGCAGGTTGGGATTGTGCCTGATCCAATGTATTAAGGGATCCCATTTCCCTAGAGATTTAGATTAGATGCAGTAGAACAAAATGCTGAGCTGATCCATAAAAAAATACAGAGAAAATATTTTGGACTCTGGAGGGAAGGACAGCCTAGGTGGATGTTCTGTGTCTTGTCTAGGGGATGGCATTCAGCTCTGTTTGGCATTCAGGCCGTGTTTGCTGCGACTGAAAATTGCTAACACCTCCTGACTGGGGGTGACCTTTAGGGACGCAGTGTCTGTGCTCAGCCTGCTTTGCCAGTGGGTTCGCTTTAGCTTTTGCTGCTTGGGGGTCTTGCCAGCAGGTTCAGCTGAGAGACGAAGTGCGCCACGATAAAAAGTTTGTTTGCTTTGCTAGAAACACATTTCTAACCTGAAACATTACAGGTCACCTAACGTAATACTGAAAATCTTGTCTGTGAAAGCTCTGCCCCCCTGAGTCTGTGCGAGACTTACAGCTCCATCATCCTGTCCTGTCTGTGCCCTGCTTTGCAAAGTGCATTGGAATCAGGCTGTGTATCAGTAACAGACCTCACAAGTATTTCATTTCCTGATGCAGGAGATAGTCCCATATGAGTTGTGGATTGGGAAGATGCCTCTGGCTAGACAGGTCCTGTGATGAGGGGCAGGCACACTGGAGCAGAGCTGCAACACTAACTGCCACCAAGGACGTGTGTCTCCTCACACTTTTCTTTTGCGGCAGATTCCTGCAAGCTGGCAAACCTCCTGCTCCCTCTGGTCCTGCTGCTGGAGCCTGCATGCCAGGCACAGCTGCGAGGCAGATCAGAGGTGAGCTTGATTGGTTGTGTCTGGAAAATTGGGTTGTGGGCTGAGAGAGTTGGCAGTGTTGCAAATTCAGGAGAGGGAGGAGAAAGTCTTGAGGAAGCAAGAGGTGGTAATCTGTAGATTGCACACTGCGTGCGTGAGACTCTGTCACTGTGACTGGCTTTGGGTACAGGGCCTGTGTCCTTGCATGCCCTCAGGTGAAGCACTTGCACAAAAAGATCTTTGTGTACTGTTTGTTGGGTGCAGAAAATGCTCGAGTGTTCAGAGTAGAGCTGGTTTCGAATGCCAACATGTCAGGCAGGGCTGTGGGGCCCCAGCTGGCCAGGGAGGAGCAGAAGTCAGCTGGTGTGTGCATGCAAGTCCCTGCAGGCATCCTGTGAGTCTGATCCAGGTTCTGACTGAGAAATCTGAGAGCACACACCACAGATCTGATATCCTGAGCAGCAGCATATCGTCTCCATGTGTTGCCTTGGGTCTAGCTCATGTATTGAGTAGAATGACCCTGAATATTTGCTGTTTGCGCTGCCAGCTGCCTGCAACACCCTGTCTGAGTGTGCAGACGGCCTGTAAGTGCCTTGCCTATCAATCAGCTGGAACGGGATAAATCTCTGTCCCCTGGTAGTTCCATTAAACAACCCCTAGAAATGATGACTGGGCTCTCATAAAGAAGAGCTTGTAAAGCGAGCATCCAGAGATTCAGTTCTGTTCGCCAGACAGACTGGCATCTGAAATGGAGGAAAAAAAGAGATGCGGAGAATACTAGCTGGTGCCACTCCCAGGGGAGGATGGAGATCATTTACTGGAAGAATCCCCACCACCAATGGAGTCTTTATTTCCCAGGCTCTGAGAGCCACCCTGGCCAAGTTGCGCAGTGGATTGGCTGCTGCCCCCTTCATATTAATTTCTTCAGCTAAATGGTTTCTTCTGAGTATGTGAATATAATCAGTGGAGTGTGTAAAACTCCCAGGTTTGACCCTTGCTGGGCTCGGTGCTTCTTGCGGTATAAATTTCTCAGGCATAACATAAATGTGTAATGGATTAAAGCTTTAATAGTATCCGTTCGGCAGTTGACTTAAGCAGGTGATGACAAGAGGGGCTGGTAATGCTGCTTTTGTTGGATGAAGGATATGCCGGGCATGCTGCTGATGTGTAACCCAATAGCACTATTCTGTTCTGAGTGGTCCTTGGTGGTAATTATTCCCCATCCTACTTCCTTTGTCCCCCCTCGTTTGCCGCCAAAATGTCATTCTCCTGCTGAGGATGGGCAGGCACACACTTATCATTTCCTGCTGAGCTTGCTTGCCTTCCATAAATACATTCCAGGCTTATGCTCAGGTCTCTGGCCTAGCTCTCATCCCGTGCACGGAGGGCATAATTCCTTTTCCACGGCCGCTGTGAGCAAGGCACAGCCTCGTCAGACCCTTGCCAGCAGCGCTCCTGTGGCAGTTGAGGAGTTGAAAGATGCGGTCCACTGAAGGCAAACGCTGAGCAGCAACTGGGCACTGCTCCCTGTCTGCACAGCCCACAGGGACGTTTCCCTTTCCTCTGTTAACCAGAAAGTCATTTGCTGCTTGCTCATTTTCAGCTCCTTGAGCGTGCTGAACATCTGCAGTGGAGGTGGTCTCACATGCGAAGTGGTGCTCGCGGACTCATTCCCGGTGTGACTCCATCCCTCCTTACTGCTTAGCTTTCACACGCAGGCTTGTAGTTGCGTTTTTGTTGGAAGGCCTGACTGGGAGTAACTGTACGTGTGGGGAAACACCTGTATGCTTGTATGTGTATGAGGCAGCTGGATAACTTGTTTCCAAACAAACAGTTTCTAGTCTGTCCGAATCCAAACTTTGAGATACAATACATAACTACTTTGGATATGTCAATGCATTTCAAGTGTAGAAGAACCTAGATGCAGAACATAGATCTGAGCTCTTCAAAGAAGAGGGAGAAATAATCTTTTACCCTACAAAATGGATTCTGATTGAAAGGCCTCAAACTTACGATTGCTGTGTATTACCAGTGGAGTAGCCAAGCATTGAAAGGAAAGACCCAACCCCTTGGCACACAGGAGCTTTCCAATATAACACCCGCTGATTATCTTGCTTCTTGACCTGTGACAGAAGAAATTTAGGACTGTTTCTAAATCGTCTCCTCGCTGTATAGTCAATTTAGGCCTGAGATTGCCATCTGCTCCTTGGTTCGGCTTACAGCACCCCAGACTTCACAGTGTCACTAAAAATAAACCAAAGCAAGTGCCTCATTCATTCAGACTCCTCTTGGTGTGCTCTCTGTGCAGCTGTTGATGGCTAGAAGCATATATGGCAGTCTGCAGGCTGTAAGGAGCTGTTAGGTTTGTGACAGCGGAAGTGGTGACTCTGTACAGCAATAAACACTGCCCACAGCTTTTCTGGGGGAAAACTAATCCCGCTGCTCTCGTTGGTATTGATGTTCTTCTTCATCTCCGAAATGATCTTTCACTGATGTGAAAGCATACTGTGTAATGACAAATGAGTTCCATGCGTGGGAGGCATGGAATATACCAGAGGGGTGCTGTGTCCCTTCAGAGCCTTGCAGGATTTAATCCAACACCTATCCTTCCACCTTAGCGTTTGAAACAGAGGTTTGTTAATTTGGAGGCTTAGCTCAGATTGATAGATTTTCAGAACATTAAACTAACCCAAAAATCTGTCACTAACAATAAAATGATTTATCTGCTTGCAGTGAAACTTTACGCTTTAACAAGTCAAGTTATCAATGGGGAGATGCAGTTCTACGCCAGGGCCAAACACTTCTACCAAGAGGTACCAGCCACAGAAGAGGGCATGATGGGAGACTACATTGAGCTCTCCAATATAGACATTGAATCCTCCAGGGAATTTCTCAGGAAGTTTGTTGGGGTGAGTCATTTAATCCCATCTTCTGCAAGAGGCAGCGGTGATGTGTCATAATGACATGCGGTGTGCCCAGTCCCTTATATTTTAAATGGCACCATATGTCATATTTTGTATGCATGAAGCTCCCATCGTAATTGACTGTGCTGGGGCCCGGGAATGTATAATTTACATGCGTTCTGCCAGATCACGCACCATCATGAATACACACTTTGCTTGGCTGCATGTCACTGTTGACCTGTTTTGCATCCTTTTCTTAGACTCTGAAGCTGCAAAGAGGATTGTGCAAGGACAGCACAATCTTAGCTTGGGTGGGAGATTAATTCTTGGTGTAGGACTGGGACTTTTCATGATAACATCCTTGCTAGCTTCAGTGGGAGATATTTCCATGCAAATTCCTGCATTCTGTTTGGGAAAGTGGCTGAGACAAAATGCCAAGTTTCTGTTTTGCCTGTTAATGGATATCTTCTATTTCTGAGAATGCTGCAAGAAAAATCAATCCTCCTTCCCCTCTCAGTATTAACAGTGTATAGGATAAGCTACCCATTGGGAAAAAGATGATTTCCTGATCTTTGCAGTATTATTGTCAACCTCTGAAGGCAGATCTCTGAAGGTCTGTAAGGATCTTCTAAAGGTTTGCCTTGTCCTGAGATGCAAAGAGGGATTTTAACAGCAATTTAAATAGCAGTTTCACTTTGGCATTTGGGTTTCTGAAAAACCCACTGATGCCTAAATGTGTTGTTAGGAATCTGTAATTTTTTTCAAGTTTGGCCCAATGGTTTTCCAATTGCCTCTTCCCCTTCCTAGGGGTAAGAAGCCTGCTAAATTAGCTCAACAACCATATTAGATGCTGAAGAACCCACGAAGTTACAGGGAATCAAATTTCATAAATTTTCCTACTCACAAAATTATAAATTCTACATGATACTACTGTAGATCTTTCATTTTGTACTCAAGTGTACAAATTTTGTTTAACTAGATGACTTTTCTTTTAGCTTTAATGACCTATTGTGGAAAAAAGCTCAATAACTTAATGAGATGTTGTGTATAAAAAAGGGTGCAGTTTAAATGGATTTGGATGAAAAGTGAGTGTGGTTTAACAACATCAATTCTGTCTAGCGGTGAAGAGCAACTGATGGACAAGTTCACTGTATGTGATAGAGACTTTGGGGGCAGTATGCCAGCAAAACACAATTAACTAAGTGAACAGCTATATTATTTCTATTAACAGCCTTTTGTATTAATGGCTTTACAGCATTTTAAGGCCACACTGTGTTTGTAAAAAATTTTTGTAAAGCAGCTTCACAACATCTCAAGACCTCCCTGTATTTGGCTTTTTACAAAATAAGAAAACAGAAAGGAAATACAGAAGATGAACAATAGTAAAGTGGTGCTTTCAGTAGAAATGAAATGTGAACTTAGAGCCAGCTCCAGGCATAGCCCTTAAATTTTACTTAAGTCTTGTTTTAAGGATATGTGTGGAATTCACTTGGTGGACAAGCCTGCGCTCAGGGAAAGATTTCATGCTTCCTAGACATCATGCAGGTTCAGTTTCCCGAATGGTGAGTTCATATCACACTGTTCAGCTTTCTCATCTCCAAGTCCTGAAAAGGGAAGAAGTACAGTCTGTAGCAGAGTTTCACATGCCAAAGAGAAATCATACCCAATGCATCAGGTGCGATGACAGATACAAAATACTCCAGAGCAGAGTTTCTACTCCTATTATTAGCCAGGGACAGAAAGGATCTGATTCTGCTCTGGATTCTGAATGGCGAGGATCAAACAAGGAAAAAAAAGGAAAGGAGTCTGCATGTTTTGCTGATTCTGATTTAGCTTATTACAACCTGTCCTCTCTCGAGATACAGTCAATTAGTTGTGTTACTTACGGTTTATTTTCCTTTCTTCTGCAATTTGATTCCTACTCTACTACATAAAGACATATACAGGTTTTCTGTAGCGGTGACTTTACTGTATAGCTAATCTGAGCTATGTCTTCCCAAGTTTCTGTCTTGGAATATTTCTTTTACTGGTAAGGCAATCAAAGTAGAAGAAAACAATTTGTTTACCCTAACATAAACTATACTTCTTTTTTTTTTTGAAGAGTTCAACAAAATAGGAAAATAGGAAAATTAGTTTCAGATCAACTGAACGTATTTAATTTAGGTTTTTGATTGTTTTACCCTCTTTTCCTTCCCCCCTTTTTTAAGATATGCTAGTTAGAAAATGAAAAATGCTGTTTAGAATTGAAAAGCTGACAAGTTGTTTTTTTCCTTGAATGCACTCAAAAAGAAATATCTTGACATTTTCCACATTCTTTCCCATGTTTCTTGGCTAAAACAAGTCTCTAGATTTGAGGTATCAGTATCACAGAGAATTTTATTCTTCCAAAACTTTATTTTCTGGCAAAACTAGTGCTCCTTAAAAAACAGTTGCCCGGTTCCGCTCAAATTACCCTTGAGTTAGTTTGGCTGGTGTGGAAATGCCACACAGTGACATTTCCCTTCCATGACTGATGTTGCATACCTTCATGTATGGCATTTCTTAACATGTTTTTTAGCACCACTGTAAACTGAGCTACAGATTTCCTTACCATGGGAGAATTTATCTTGCCCGGGCACATGGAAGGAATTACAGAAAGGCAGTAGAAAACTAAGGACTTCACTTATATTTTAGCCTGTCTCCTGCCCAGGCGAGTCAAACTGAGTTAAAAGTGCCACTGTGCTCAAGTTAAGAGGTTTTATGTGTGTGTGGGCAGAACTCAAACCAAGAGCAACATTTGAGTTAGAACGTGAGCCAACAGGGCTATACAGACAAGCTATAGGTTGTCTTCAGCGCAGTCGTACTTGAAGGGTTATCAGCAGAGCTATGCCATTGCAGATTTATGGCAATATATTCAGGCTAATTCAAGCTTTAATGTCCACATAGACGCTGTGTTTTCAAGTGCCTAATCCAGAGGTAATCATTTAAAAAAAAAAAAAGAAACAAAACAGAGAACCATTAATTCAGGAACACTCATAAGCTGTAGGTGTGTGAAATAGTACAGGGGGAAATTATAGTGTCCTGATAGCTCCCTTTCTGCCCTGTTTTGTCCTCAGTTCAGCTGTCTAGTTGGGGATGTGATGAATGAGAAGCTTCTGGAAAGTGATTTTTCTTCTGTTTGATCAGGGAGATGGAAGATACTTGGTTCAAAGCCTGATATACATAGATATATATAATTTAGAAAGAAAACCGCTGTGTTTTTAAACTATTTATTGAACTCTGATTTCTTCGTTTTCCCTTCATATCTATACTGCCTTCCTGCCCTTCCAAGACCTGAAGTAGCAGCATCAAAAACATGCTACAGATATTTTATACCTGATGAACTTTTGTGAGTGCCTATTCAGTTTTACAGCAGAACTTCTGGGTGTGTACGTGTCCTCAATGACAGTGATTCAGAGGAACAGGAAGCATGTAAGCAGAGAAGCAGTCAATCTTCAATTTTGAAGCCTGCTCTGGCTTAAAATTTTCACTTACGCTATTTCTTTAAATAAGAAGCCCAGTTTTCAACTCAATTAGGCTTTTGGGAAAATGATTGCCTTCCAAAGAAAATGTTAATACCCTGTCAAATCTCCGAGCACTCCCAAACTGAAAATATATTAGCTGAACGTGGAATTATGTCAACATTTTCATTGCAAACAGAGCTGTGGTGCTTTGCTGGGCTTCTCATCTGACTGCCTGGTGCTCTTGCTCCCTGTCAGTGAAGTGTGGGATCGAGCCTCAGCTCTCATGGTTGTTTCCTTTCCTTCTTCTTGGTGGCAAATGGAGATGTGTCATCAGAGGTCTTTGCTGTGACACATCTCATGGGAGATGAATTCCCTATTTTTAGTAAGGTACTGTGATTATAGGTTCTCTGAAACACAGATATCAAAGTCAGAGAAGCTGTATGGCTTTTAGCCTAGTTTTTCTAGCTTTTTGGTAAACAATTCCTGCTTTCTCACCAGCTCTCTTGAAGCGTTTTACTTAGTGACATCACCTTAGGCCTATATATATATATGTGCCAGCAAACAGTATGGAAATTCACCTTGTCAAGCTCTGAGACGTAGTTCGTTCTTTTCTCATGAACTCCCTGTTACAGCTTAGTCTGGTCCTCAGTAAAAGCCATGTGCTTCTAAGTGCAGCCTATGAATGAAGAATAGCTCACATTTTCTGGCTAACTACAAACAGGTCGTCTCCAGAGTCTAATAGGGTTGAAGGCTTGTGGACTCTTGCATGTATCAGGAGATTAATCTTCCTAGGTACACAAATTGGGACCAGCAGCTCCAGAGGCTGGTGAGAGCCTTTCGGGTCCTTGCGCTCTTTCTACAGTTACTCCATGTAACTGTAGATGTTCAGCTGAGCTATTCATAGCCATGTCATTGACAGTACTGTCCTTTGACCTTAATAATCTACTGAATTACCCACTGAAGCAAGGCCAGTGAAGCAGTAAGTTAAGTGATTTATGCCTAGTCACTATGTTGGGGGGGGGGGTGGTCTCCCAATAAGCAGAAAGAGCTAGACTCTTCCTAGACTTATTTCATTTAAGAGCAGTGAAGTTGCAGCAGGGACCTTGGCCTGTAGGTTTTGCTTCAACACTCACTTCCAGGGACAGGGGAAAGCTGTTTACATTTGCTTTTAATATATTTGTTTAACAGATAACTTTGGCCAGGGGAGCTCCAATCCCACAGCCAGTGCCTGTACAGAGTTATAATTTGTTTTACACAACAGCACGCTCTTAAGAGCCTTTTTATAGCTAGAATGGAAGCTTTAGGAGTGAAATACAGCTTTCATTATAAAGATCCTTTTACAGTAACTCATTATTTTCTCACAGACATATTCTTTGTGCCACAATTTTTCTTGTCTGATCTCTATCCAGAGATGATAATTAGGAATATAAAAAGCACAGTTAAGCAAAATCTACTCAGTCATCTTGCTTGTCTCTATGTCTAAAAAAGAAATCCTGTACATGCTCCAGTCCAAACTTTTGTGTTGTTTTAAGTTAGCTAAATCTCCAAGATCCTTGTTCAAACACAACTTGTTTTGAAATCTGTGCTCAGATCACAGGGAGACGCTGTATCTGCAGAGGTGGCCACAGACACCTTAGATATTCTGGGCTCCAGAAGTTGTATTTCTTGTGTGCGGTGTTTGGTATATGCTTATTCTTCTGTTAGATCTTTGCTGGGTTTAGAATGTATTGACACTGACCTAGTCATGCAGTTGGCTGTGAGATTTGAATACATGACTGATGTATTTGCAAGGACTTCACAAAGACCAGGGATTCTTCTGAGAGAGCTAGGAACTTGTGAAATATTCTCTCTTCTTACACCAAGCGAAAACAGCAATAAACGCAGGGCTGCAATGAAGAAAACCCATCCACTGCAGCCTTTGTGTTTTGCAGCTCCAAATGAGCGGTGGCTGCTGGAGATCTGGGGTGCTGGATGTTGAGGAGGAGAACTTGGTGCAGACAGTGTCAGCTCACAGGTGTGGGGTAGAGAGGGAAGCCAGCTGGAGCATGAGGGGAGCTTTGTCTTCACTCCATCCTCTTACTGGCTTGGACACTCAATGTGAGGTTCTGCAGGTCACTGGATTCCGCTCCCAGCTGCGGAGAGTAATGATGGAGGAAAAATGCATCCAGACATTCTCTGGGAATGCAGCATAGCAGCTTAATAGCTATCCACAGGTGTACTGATAGTGTCTAAAGTTCTCATCAATCTTGCAACTGCCCTGAACAAATAGACAAGATACTAGGCTTGGTGGACAAAAGGCCATAGCTAGTAACACAGTTGCTGTGATCTTTCAGGTAGCACTTTTCAGATTGCAAATGATTTTCTTGTGTTTCACAGGGGGTGGGGAAAGCTGGCACCAACCGCGCCCTGGACTGTGGCTCTGGGATAGGTCGGATCAGCAAGCATGTCCTGTTACCAATTTTCAAGAGTGTGGAACTGGTGGATATGATGGAAAATTTCCTGGCTGAGGTCCCGAACTACCTGCAGGGCGAGGAGGACAGAGTAGAAATGTATTATTGCAAAAGCCTCCAGGAATTCACTCCAGCCCCACAAAGATATGATGTCATCTGGATTCAGTGGGTTTCAGGTTAGTTCAGCACGATTCACCCAGCCCAGAATCTCAGAACTACAGAGCCTGTGCTAAAATTACTGTTAAGAGAATGGTGCAGCTGTAAAAAGAGGTTCTCAAATCTTTGATGATGGCAGGCCAAGACTGAGTGCTGGAAGCACAAGGTGCTGCCTTCACTCAGTTCGAGTCCCTGGTCCCATAGCACCAGGACAAGCAAGTAGGAAAAAGAAAAGAAACTACTGCAGTCCTCTAGCGTTACTGTGGGGTCAGGTGGTCCTCACAGTCCGTATCTTCTCAAACTTGTCCAATTTCCCTGTCAGCCTGGGGAAAAGAAAATCTTATGATAGACTTCAGAGAGTTCTCCCCAGCCACATGCACAGTGAGTACAGATCACGGTGCTTTTCTTTTTTCAGGCCATGTACTGGAGAAAGGTGTAAGTACCAGGAGTAGCTTGCATACTATAGTGCAACTGAGGAGTAGGTCTTATGTATGGCCCTTATATATTGAGCAGGAATCCTCTTCCGCAGCAACTGGTGTTGCAGATGGGGTGGGTTGACCTCATTTGTTTGCAGGGATCTATCAACAGCTCTGCACCTGGGGTGCGGTGGGAGGAAGACTGTAACACTGTGCTAGTACTGGTGTGTGAGGCTCAAGCTCGGCTACCAGGAGAAAAACGCATGCGAGAGAATTGTATGAGCCTCATTCTTGGCCTCCTGAATGTTGGCTGATTTTGGACACCCCTTTTTTTCATGTTTTTCATGGGCCATCAAGTACTCCAGACAGCCATGCAGTCTCATAAGGAAGAAGAGATTTTCTGAGACATCTGCACCCCTTTGCAGACAGGGTAGCTCTAGCATTTGGACAAAGGATGAGTGGTGGGGTTTGCTTGCGTACAAGATAGATACTACCTGGATTTAAGGATAGTTTCCTTCAGTTCTTCACTAAAAGTCACTTTCCACCCAGGATTTGCCACTTGTGCATTATAGCTTGGCATCCTGTCGGACATTTCCAGCAAAGATCTTGTGGGAATCACTGGCATGTCATAAACCCCTCGCACACAGAACCTGCTAGGCCAAGTGCCCCTTCAGAGATATCTCCTTTGGTCCTTTCTTAGCTTCTACCAGTGGATGTCCCTCCTTCATGCTGACCTTTTCTGGGGGATGTCTGAATCTGTTAGTTGTTTTTTGAGACCTGGGAATATTTCAAAGAAAAAACTGACAACCATGGCAAAATCACCAAGACGTGTCCACAGATGCAGGTGTCTGTTACATGCACTGATGCTTATCAAAGAGGTTTGCTTAGTTATGTCCCAAAGCAGCTCCTCCCCAAATTACAAATACCTGCTTCCTCTCCTGCAGTCACCCCAGTGAAAGCACTGCAGCAGTAAGAGCAGCAGACAGGCAATTAGACAGGATGGGCTCTGTTCCTCATTCCCTGCTATTTTTTTCCCCCTCCTACTTAAAGCAATGGTATGAGAATTAATTATGTAAAGTGTGCAGTGGTCTTACATGACAAGTGTTGTAAGGCCATAAGTGAACAGAATATTCATAGTACTACAGGAGAAGTGAATTGAGGGTGACCTGAAAAGTCAGCTTTTTATTTTCCCATCTCAATCAGTCAGATATACCGTTTCAAGAAGATGTTTTTCCATGTTGTTCTTTAGAACCTTTACTGTTGCAGAGTGTCCCTTGTGCAGTTTCAGCGGGCAGGACTCGCTATTCTAAAGCACAAGAGGAGGCCTGGACAATTCCTCGTTAAACCCTGGAAATGGTTTCTTGCTAGGCAAAGGCAGAGAGATTACACAGGAGATCTTAAGAGCACTTACTTGTCCTTCATACATAGTCTTAAGAAGTAATGAAATTGGTCTTAGAACAGGACTTTCATCTATAGCTATACCAGTAAGTTGCTTCAGAACGGTATAATTTTCCTTTGTACTTTTGTTCTTTTTGAATAGCCAGTCATTGCTCTCATCTCATGAACAAACCCATGTCAACGTGATACAGAGTAAGCAAAGACTTGTCTGGAGCTATGCTTATTAGCGGTGGTATTGATGAGAAAAGCAGCATATGCCTTTTGTTTAGCACATCTGAATCTCCTTCCGCCTTTCCTCCGCCATCAATTGCCATGACCTAGATAGTGATCTTAAGCATTAACCAAGCTTCTACCACTACTTTGAATTTGGATGAAAAATGCCAACAAGCTCAACGCTTTTCAGTGGAATGGCGCAGGACTAACTGGCAGTTAGCAGCACAAGGAAGATCTCATTTTTGGTGAGGGAAACTGGGCTAAAAACTGGGTTAAGGGCAGCCAAATGCTTCAAAGAATCTAGCCTATGCAATCTTGATTTGTCTTAAATATACATAATTAAATCAGCACAGGCTCTTTCTTTATGAAGAAGTAAAAATGAAAGTTTAAATTTCAAGCTGGAATTACAATTTTCCTACAGTTTGGAAGGTATTCAGTTTTGGGTTCTGAGTCTTTTTTTTTTCTTTTCTAGTGAGAGGGAAGTAGTTTTAAAAAAAAAAAAACTGACAAGCTATATCAAAATGTGGTTTTGAAATGACAGCTTGCATTTATAAAAGTTTAGATCTACCATGAAGAAAACTAAATATTTTGACTAGAAATTACAAGCAACTTTTTCAAGTTCTTCATTCAGTTTCTGACCACCTGCCCTTGTTGATTCATTTTAAATAGGTTTCACATGTGGGAGTTCTCATTTTGCTCTTCTCTGAGCCCCACTCTCCTGATGACAACAGAATTATTGATCTTTGAGAAGGAGGGATACAAAACACAATCTCAATAATATATTTAAAATTACTGTATTTAAATATATGTGGTATATAGAAATCAGAACAGTATGGAGTAATATAAAGTTTATTTGGCAGTCTGGTTGTAATCCAGAGCTGCTTTGCTGGATGCATATAGAAATTTGTAGCATAAAAAGCCAGAAGTGACTGTTAGATAGTCTAATTTGACCCACTCTGTATCACACGCTGATACATTCTATTGTTTTACCCTTGTACTGAGTGATGAGTGGCTTGTGTTCAAGGAAAAAGTATCTTGAGAAAGTCAGCCACGCTAGATTTGAGGACTTCAAGAGGTGGTAAATCCACCACTTCTGTTGGTAGTTTCCAATTGGTAATTGCTTACACTGTTAAAACAGTTGTTGCTTATTTCCAGTTTGAATTTGTTTGGCTACAGCTTCCTGCCAGTGATTCTTATTATGACTTTAACCACCAGATTAAAGAACCCTTCAGCACCCACTGGTTTCTCCACTATTCCTATTGACTTCTGTCCACGGCTGTTGCTGCTACTAATATGGATCATAAATATTGATTTGAGTTTGTAACTGTTGATCTTATTGATTTGCCCTGGTTTTCATACTGAAACCTGGCAGATCTAGAGCATTCAAGCAATAAGTAGGATATGGAGAATCAAATCAAGGCACCGTTATATGTTCAGAGAGAGTCTGTGTGAATGGTTAATAGTGATCTATTTTCCATCTTTTCATCTGTAGGATATCTGACAGATAAAGATCTCCTGAAGTTTCTCATCCGGTGCCAGAAAGGCTTGAAGGATAACGGTGTTATCATTCTCAAGGACAATGTAGCCAGGGAGGGCTGTATCCTGGATTGTCTGGACAGTAGCGTGATCCGAGACCTGAACATCCTCCGCAGCCTCATTGAAATGAGTGGACTCATCATCCTGCAAGAGGAGAGGCAGGAGGGATTCCCTGAGCAGTGCGTCCCTGTCTGGATGTTGGCCATGCAGAAAGGCCCTGCCCATTCCTGATTGTGTAATGTGGCGGCAGAGACTGGACTATGGATGAATGACAGGGCTGGGGAGGGCAAGGGGGAAGAAAAGCACCTGCTAGAATACTACTAGCTGTGTACTGCTACCGCTGTAATTCTAAGGCAGCAACTTTTGAAGGATCAAGAGAGAATTACAACTGAGCCAGCTTCTCCAGGCAATAGTCTGCTTCTATATCCTGCCTGCTTCACCATTTTTAAAAGGCTTTCTAACAGCTCCTTGTCAGATTTCTCTTTCATTCAAGAGCCGATACTACAGCAAAACTCAACTAGTAGAAAATAATTAGGACTGAAGTTTCTGTAGTGGCTAATACGTTTTAGAGCGGTTTGTATGAGGGGTTAACTAAGAAGACTGTTTTTTGTTGTTTTTACTGTGGCATCTAAATTTTCCTGGAAGTTGAGAAGAATCTGTCAGATCGCTGAAGCAGAACATTCAAATAACTTCTGGAAAACCTAACCTACCTTGCTTATATTTCTGCTGTATAACAGTAGTGGTGCATGAGGGTATTCACACTCCAGGGAAAAAATGATGTGACATATAAGCATGTTTGCACTGAAAATGTGTGAAAAGATTGCCCCACAATCCGCTTTCTGGAAAATGTTTTTTCAAAATGTTCACAGTGGAAACCACTTGAAAGCATCTCTTTATTATTCATACAACTGTAAATTTCTTGCTTTCCCACATTCAGAACCAGTCTGGCACCATATGCAGAGCTAACGGGATTTCATGGGGTGTTAATAGTAAGACTGCAAGAAGAACTAATACAGTATTGTATTAATTAACAACTGTACTAAATTGCAGAGGGTGCTGGTGTAACCCAAAAGCATCTATGATTTATATTGAAACAGCAGCTGTGTAAGCCTGGATTTGACAATACTAACACACGTACAGTCTCCTTCTGCTTCATTCTGAACGAGTACAAAAAGAGACAATTTTGAAATTCTCTGTAAACAAAAAACACCTGATCACAGTCCAAATGAGAAATATGGACAAAATCAAATGTTTCTTCTGAATTCAACTTCTAAAATAATTTGCATTGTAAGTATTTGTTATAATGCAGCAAAAAATGTAAATGAGATAAGGCTTGTCCAAAATATAAGAATGGGCTGTTCTGACTCTTTCTGAATTGATCTTGTTTTATTCGCCTCCGATCCTAGAACAACTTACCAGACTTCTTTGAAAGCTGCATTATTACAGACCTCCCTGTTCTGATGGAAAGGGTTCAGTAAAACATCCTCCACGTGGCTCTGTGCACAGCTGTCTTTGTCAAATATTGTCATCTGTGTTAAATTAACTCACGTAGAAGCCCAAAGACAACAAGATGAGGGAACTTCTCAGTTGGATTTCAGTACTCTTTGCCATCCTTTGATGACAAATCTCCAGTTTTGTTTTAATTGTGTAACTCCTCTAGCAATACGGTTGCATATGTTGAGAATTTCCAATTCATGGCATAGGGCTTCCTGCAGTCAAATCTTATCCGGTAATTGTTCTTTTAATGTGCCATTACTAATTGTAGCATTAAGGAAAACAGCTCTGATTTGGTGAGTATTCTGGCATGTCATGTAACATAGGAACCTATGGTTCCCATGACGCAGATGCGTCTGGAATGTCTTGGCTAATTCTTCCATTTGAATCAACTGGTAATGATTGCAAATTTAGCATACAACGCTGAAAACCCAGGTGATAATTCTTGTTCTGGAATTGTCCCTTGGACTAAGGGCTTTTAATTCCCATTAAACCTCTACGATTCTTACATTCCCCCACGACTGCTAAAAGCTGGTGCAGTGATTGGGTGAATATGTGCAGAAATCTGAAGGAAAGCCAGTCATTTGTTTTACAGGAAAGAAGCATCAGTCCTATAGTTAGCTACACTCATTAGCAATAACAGACAAATAGTTAAAAGATCAAGGTGTGCATTACAAATTAATTTGTTCTGCATCATTTTTTCTTCCAGCCAGAAACTTCTGCCACAGTGCAGAATACCTGAGGACTACTGGAAATCCTCATGTCTGTGCCAGGCATTTCTGAATGATGTTGGTCACTTCAATGACAAGAGAACAGCACTGTGGAAATAGGGAGGTAAATAATTTTATACGATTCTAAGTAGTTGCCAGCTGTTATTGTGTGGAATACATCAGCTGTTCACTTACACACCAGAGAGATGCAGTCCCAAGGTGGATACCAGATAAAAAGTGATTGGAATAAAAATGTCTGGTTTCATTATCAGTGAAATAGATTTTTCAAAGTATAAAAGTTCTTTCCGTATTTTATACATCTCTCCTATTTTAATTTCTAGACTGTATATGCATAAGCATTTAATGAGAATTGGTTCTTCTAACTGTGTTAATAGAGAACAGAGCCAAGTAAAGTCTTAATTTAGTAGAAAAAAGCATATTTCATGGTTTCCACATTCCTGAAAATTAATGTTTCATGGCTATGTTGCTTCCACAGTAAAATATTAAAGCTTTTCTTGTGACATAATGAACCTCAAGAGTAAAGAAACACAAGCCCCCCAGGGGCACAGATGCATGGGATTGCTTATGACAGAATAATATTTTGTTTTCCTCCTTTTCCAAGCATATTTTAATTCAAAAACTCACAGTTAACCACCGTAGGCCACTCTTAGAAGTTCATGAATTTGGGTAAGGCCATTCTTGGTTTAAAAGTTCTGGTCTCTCTGGACTTTGCTGTAGAATGTAATAATAATAATAATGAATCACAAATTTCAAACAGAAGAGCTTGCTTAGAAACCGTCCACGCATCAGTTGCTCTTTGGTGTTCAAAGACTGGATAATAATTCAGTTGCTCTGCCTCAACTTCCAGATTATTTAAAACATGCATTTAAATCTTCAGCTGATCAGTGGGAGTTTGAATCCCGTTTGTTTGGTGTTAAGTACTTGCTCCTGATCTTGACATGAAGAAGAATTTAATCCTATATCAGTACCCTAGCTGAAGCGAGTTTCACAGAACATTCAGGATCCTGCAAGCTCAAACCATCATTTGTCACTGACGGGTAATTAATGAATTAACAAATCAGTTTTTCAATCAGATACTACTCCCAGGCAAACAGTGCTTAAGCAGTCGCTTAGCCAAAGCACACTAAAGCTCACTTGTGCCATGTCACCACCAAAGCTCTTCATCATGTCTGTTCGTCCCATATCAGGTCTGATGCTTACTTTCTGCGTGACTGAAAGCCAGTGTCACTGAAGGTATGAATGAGGAATGTAATGTAAGGAATTAGAGACTGCTTGCCAAAGAGATCCTTTAGCCCTGGCAGTAGCCCCTGTGTGCTACCGGAACCAAAACAAAATGTACAGAATCAATTGTTACAGCAGTCTAAACAGCAATCCCAACTGTGCAGCTCCTGCAACCATTGCAGCTCAAGCTATTCATGTTCGGAAAGCAACTCAGACGTTACAAATGTTTTCATTTCTAATTGGAAGAGAGAGCCATCATTTTGAAACGTGTCACCGCATGGATATTCTAAAATACTTGGTTTCAGAAATATTGAAATGATCATATCAAAATTTTGAGTTTGACTTTCTCGTTTGGATATTTATGTAATTTAATCTAAACCTAGAGGTTATGTGAGATGATATTTTAAATAGTACATGATATAGTGTTATAATAGCTGAAGGAAAGCATTTGTTTCCTACAAAATAATAAATTCCATACATCCGCTGGCCCCAAATTTAGTGAAATGAGTCAGCAATTTTCAGAGGAAAGTAATTTCAAGAACCATCTCGTCAAGAGGCATTTGCCCAAGCTGTTTTTCTCCAGATGTATTGCATCAGTTCAGGCATCTTCCCTCTGCTTGGCCCAGGGAATAGCCACCTTGGCCTCTTTGACAGGCAGGAGGGAAAAATTGGCATCTCCAGAGCAATTCAGACCACCTCAGAGCTGAACTGGCTTGAAGTAAGAGAGCATCCTCTCCTCAGTGGCTGTAAGAATGCAAGCACACTCATCCTTATGATGGATTTAGTATCCTTGTTACTAATGGTAAATGGGAGTGCAGTGTGATCTGAGGAGCTGTGACTGCTGAAACCAGCAAAGGGCATGGACGTGGATATTGAAACACCCATTAAAAATCAAAGTTATGGTACTGGGGCACGACATTAATGTGAGGAATATTATCATAGTACTGTAATCAGTTGACACAGAGCCAACCGATAAAAGATTTATCAGTTACGCCTCTAAGTGCCCTGAGCACCTTTATACCATTCTCTTGTTTGTTTTCTATTCTCTTAATCCAGGTCCCTAATGTATTTACGATGGTCTATCAGACAGTAGGCCTCTCTAGAGGAACTTGACTGTTACACCTGATTAAATTCAGTTGTGTTGCGTCCCATTCTTCTCTTCCTTTGATGCTTCTTCTGACTGGCCAAGACATCCCACTTGCCAGAAGTGATTTGTTCTCCATGGTCGTCACTGAAATAAAATGGATTACCTTAGATTTTACGGAGAAGTAATTCTGTTTATCTGAGAGCAATAACAGCACGCCGTATTTCAGACATGGGAGTTAATACCCATCTTTTTCAGTTGATGTCAAATAGGCAATTGCAGACCTTTGTACCAAACAAAGCTCACATTCTCATCGTCACCCTAAATAATAATATTTGAATGACACTGTACATCCCTAGACCTTGAAACGTGTGTTATTATTGTGTCTTGGATGAGGAAACTGAGGCACAGAAGAGTGATCTGGGCTGCATTACAGTTTTCTGTAACTGGGAGCTGTGAGTGATTAACACCTCCATGAATTAGGCCACTACAGAAACTACAGAGTGTTAGGCAGGCAGACATAAACTTATTCTGCTTGCAATCAGACTAGATTGAAGCAGTGTGGCTGTGGTTAGCCTGCTTACTAGACCAACCTGATACGTCCTGCAAAAAGAGGACTCAGGCTGAACATTGTGCTCCTGAACATATACAGCTTCTCTTTGTGTTGAAGCATTAGTACAACCTGGTGTACATTGGCAGCAAAAATAAAGACGGAAAATTGGTGGAACGTCTCTCTTCCATGCCTCTCCTTTCAAAAAATGTTGAATTTACAGGCATTTTAACCTGGTCTATTTTCAAGCTCCTTAGACAAAGGTTTTTAGTGACATTTGAAGAAATCCTACAAGTGCACTTAATGGACACTTGTTGGTCGGTGGATTCCTATATGTCTCTGGAGATCTGGCTTCTAGGAACCTAAACTTCACACAAGA
This sequence comes from Numida meleagris, assembly GCF_002078875.1. Classification (NCBI taxonomy): domain Eukaryota; kingdom Metazoa; phylum Chordata; class Aves; order Galliformes; family Numididae; genus Numida; species Numida meleagris. The sequence goes on along the minus strand of NC_034415.1, from coordinate 5,451,180 downwards.
CCAAGCTTACAGAATTATCTGGGAGATCAGATTTGAAAGCCCTTAAGTACTTGTGGGTGGAGTTAGGAAGATATGTATGTGTTCACACACAGTGAACAGTTTTACAGATGTGTTGCGTATACGTTGAATAGACACAGCTTGTATTTGCCAAGGTGACCTGTGGTCCTTGAAATATATGTGGCTTGTCAGCTTTTAATGGATCATCAGCTGCAGAGGAATGATGACTGTTGTGTAATCTGGATCCTCCACCACACAAATAAATAGTCCGGCAGGGTTTGCCAAGAACATTTCCAGATCAGCATTGGATGTCATCTGCTGAACTTGGCTCTGTCCCAGCACTCTGTGGCAGGATCTTCTGAGGGACACCTGGCAAGTCTTACTTCCATGCAGAGCTACCCTAGTCTCTGTGAAGTACACTGCATGTATCTTATGCCTCTCAGTCTTAGGGATTTTGTGATGTGGTACATAGGATCAGCTAAAATGGCCTAATGGTCTTGTGACTCCCTTCTCCATGGCTGCAAGTAATCACAGGCAAGGGCGAGAGGCTTCCCACCTAATTTGGACATCTAAGAGACAGTTTAAGGTAATTGTCAAAACTTCCCATTATAGTCACTGAGGAGAGATCAGCTCTTGCCAGAAACCTCTTACATGGTTATCCCATGTATTCATCTTTACTAGGAGCCTGCAGGCTCCTTAGGTTCAGACAAGTCGATCTTAGATGCTTAAATGAAGTTAGATAAATTCTAGCTCAAGTGCAAATCTGTCAGTCCACTGTGAGACCAGTTGTCAGCACATTCTGGTCTGCCCTTTCTGTAGCCTCAGCAGTATAAATCTTAAAAATCTCCACTGAGGACCAAAGCAAAGATTCTAGATAGCACATTGGTTTTATGTATGGATCAGTGAATGTGCGCATTGCTAAATAAATGAGTGGCTTCTCCTAAAATTAGGGTACCATTGCCAAACTCTTAAAAACAGAACCCATAAAATAAACAGACTCCAGGAGTTACCTGTGATTCTTGCCACTGCAGTAACTTCAAGGTAACAAGAAGTCAATAAACCCCCATCAACAAAATCCCCACTGGGATCCGGTAGCAGAGAGTCTGAAGCAGCAGTCATCAAGAGGAACTAAGTGATTCAGTAAAACATTAATGTTCCCAGAGGAACCATTTTGGGGCTGCCTTGATTTGGTGAGAGAGGCAGCTCCAACCAGTTACCAAAGGCAAAACATAGGCCATTGAAGGGGTTTCTGTTGGGTGCTATCAAACTTGCTCCCTACCCTGGGATTATGCTATAGAACCTCCCTACCTTGCTGGATGCCAAGGCAGAGGGACTCTGAAGCACTTTCGCACCCTCCAATAAGTTTTTTCATTGCTCAGGTAGGATTCGGTCGCTGTCTTTCTGCTCTTCTTAATCTTTGCAGATCCCCCAAATGATGTCTGATACAACCTTCAGTTTGCAGCGTGCAATAATTATGATGCAGTGGGCAGAGCAAACCCTGCCTGTTCCCTAATGTAATTGAGATTAGTAATTAATTCTCTCTTCTGGACTCTTTCTACACATACAGCTTTGTCGTGTCTTCCCCAGCAGACTTCATTCTCTACACAAAAGAGAAATACTGTCTCACAAAAGATGCGTGTACGCATCATTTTGGTGATCGGAACCAGCCGTGTCACTGAGAGGACAGGTACATGTACCAAACCATAAGGGTGTAGGAGTCAGTGGACTCATTTCCTTGGTTGCCTTCTCGAGTAGACGGAGCTGCTAACAGTCAGGATTGTATGGCCTTCAGCATCAGAGCATGCTAATAATTAGCACATGAATCCTTCCAACCCCCACGGACAGATAGGGAAGGACTAGTTAGCTTCATTGCATGTAAAGGAAGTCCAGAAAGCAGACTTACATTCATCTCGTTTTACTTCAGCTGCTAAGTCCAACTGGTTCTTTACAGCTGCCTAGCATTCAGGGAAGCAAGGCCAGAACTTCTTGCAAGGTTTTTCAGTCTATCTGATGATGATGGACAAATCTGGCATTCTGTTAACTAGTGATTTGGCATACATCTTATGTTAACAAGTCGAATCTCACATTGAGGGGAGGGGAGCCCTGGAGAGTTCTGCACTTTAGAGTGGAGAACAGAACCCAGCTCTTCTTAGTCACAGCCATGTGCTCATACCACTAAGCCATTTTCTCTCTTATTTATGTAAACTGAGGGAGTTTTGGTTTCCAGCGTGGTAAACAAGGATTTAACTACTTCCTCTCTCCTCCCATATAACTTTCCCCAAATGAACATGGTAAATAGAACCCTGCTTTAGAAAAGCCTTTTTGCTCGGTGTTGTTTTTGTAACCGATTCTCTTCTGGAAAACAAACACATTTCTACTAAAAGCAACCCAAGGGAACCTCTTAACAAAAACATTACAAGCTGTCTCACATACCCCTCTCCACTAGGTCTTGTGCCAGACAAGAATACAACCACCTGAGGATGGGTTAATTATCCTGTGTGATACAGAAAACAGCTGGCAACATTGAGAGAGTGTGGAGTACCTACTTGGCTCCAGCTTCATGCCATTTGTCAGACAAAAGCAGGCAGTGCAGTGCTTAGCGCCCAGCACTGGGAACTAGAAAGAAACTGTGACCTTATGGTGGGCACGTGTGAATTGCAAAGGTGGTAGCTGGAGAGGAGAGAGATGTTTGGCATAGAAAGCGGGAAAGCTGGCAGGCTGGAGTGTTTTCATCTTCAATGTCCCCACTGGGAGAATGACTTTCAGATAATGACATTTTAGGGAAAAAAAATCTTGTGTTTGTAGTTAACACCCATTAAGACTTCTCTCACTGAGTCGTGAGAGGTTAGAAAGTTGTTTTTTCAAAATGAAAATTTTCACATCAATAGAGTATATAGAAGTGGGTTTAACCTGGCTTTGCAGATTGTGTCTTTCATCTCTGTCCCATAATGAGTGCGCACAAACACTCTGATGTAATTGCTGTTACCTTCAATCCATGGAATCACAGTGGCAGAAATGTGAGATCAGGACAGAGATGAGGACTAAGGAGGCACTGTAATAGAAAGGAGAAAAAAGAGAGAATGTGCTGCCACTCCTTTTGAATGGGGAACGGCAAGAAACTTGCTGCTTAGTGCATAGTCTAGCAGGATGTGTTGGGACTGCTCCTTCTAAATGCCTTTACTCACGATTAGGCCTAAATGTAGAAACCAGTTTACAGCACTTTCATTCCTAGATCACAAAGGATTTGCTGTTCAGAGGGAAGCATATGATAATCCCTGCTGTAGAAGGGAAGCAGCGGCCCAGAGCGTTGTACCACTGAGTAGCCAAGTTGGGAAGCACACTTGTATCAGTCCTGTTTCTGGACAAAGTTGTCACTTCCCTGCAAGTACAACAGGTACATTCTTTGCAGGCTGGATCTTGATTTTCTTTGGCACGCCATATACCTTTGTTAGCAAGGGAGCTGGGAATTACAGTGCAACCAGTCCTCAGCCAGGGCCTCACTGCTAGAGGCAGAGCAGGGTCTGCAAGTGGAGTGTCTCAGTACGGTAGGACAGAAGTTCCAGCCAGGACAGCTGAGGTGAAAATCCAGCCACAAATCCGTATGAGACACCCTTGCAGCTCAAGACATCCATCAGCTAATCCTGCCTTTGGCAATTTCCCCACTTACTCCTTCCATCAAAGGAGCTTGGATTACAACGGCTGCTGACTTAATGAGCGAGACTTCGAAGGAAGCTGGTTTTTACACTACAAAAATAAAGTACTTTGCACTCTCTGGATCACCTTGCCTCTTAGGAGAACCAGGCATTTAACAAACTGTTACTGAGCCTCAGGAGGGAGACAAGAACTAACCCAGAGAGCTGTGCACACAGAGGAGTTGGGGCTGAGGGAAGCTAAGTGCTGTGCTCCATGCTACAAAGCAGTCCTGACCAGAACTGGGCACAGAATCTGCATGTCCCACCTTGCAATTTTTTGGAGCAGATTGCGATGCCAAGGCCCTGGCCATTAGTTGTCATTACTGGCCAAGAGGTGTTTTTTGGCAGAGGAAAGGTGTTAACTCTCCTTTCCTGGCCGCACTACAATTTGGCTGACTATATTGTTGCTTGCTTAAACTCCTGTCCAACCCAACCAACCACGTTTGACTTTTTCTGATTCCCAGAACCACTTGTTGCCGTTGGTTATGACATGGCCCCTTTTTCATGCTGGAGCGCCGTGTGTTGCGTTGCTTAAATGATCTCAGGTTGTAAGGTTATCTACCATGGCGTGTGCTGTTGTGGAGAAGCACGTTTGCAAGATGGGCTTTTCTCCCCCTTCCTTTCCAACCCAGGGAAGTGTGGCTGTCACGGGAGAGGTGGTGGAATAGGGTGGTCCTTTGTGCAGTTGCAGAGCTGTTGTGCTTAGAGAGGGTTTTCCAGTTTCTCAGTTCCTCTGACTGCTGTTTCCCCTGTAACTATCGGAACAAACTGACTGTGCCCCTCTAATCAAAGAAATGTGAAGTTAGCAAGGGGCCCCAAATACATTTCCTGGCAACAAGACAAAAGTAAGTCTACTGAGAAGTTTATGCAAAGAGAATATTTCTAGCATATACAGTTCTGTCTTGTACTCAGATGCCCATACCAAAGCAATTACTGTATGGGAGATGCCGACTGGCTGGAAGAACCTGTTCATTTTGGATCTGTAATAGAGTCTGTGAGGAGCTCAGCTTCCTAGTGTGGAAGAAGGTAAGTGTGTGTAAGGAAGGGAGGCTGGGACATGTTTTCTTGGGAGGGTAACCTTCCTGGGCTGAAAGCCTGCTTTTTAATTTATTTGGTGGTCCAGGGAAATTCGTCACATCACATTCTCCAGCTCCTATTTCCAGAGGCGATTACATCACCCCAGAGTCTTAGCTAGCCAACAGGGAGGCAGCTGTGTATGAAGCGCGGGCTGGCCGTTTCGTGATGGCAGTAATGCAGATTGTCCCTAAGACAAACAAAGATCCACAGGAGAGGTAGAAGTCTGGGTCCAGCCAAAGAAATGCAAATCCGTGGCCAACTTGGAACTTTGAGCCAGCTCACGGATCCTTTTTTCCATGTCTGCTCCTACCCCACCCTTGAGCTCCTCGCATCAGATCCAGAGACACACGTGGCCTGTGTGTTCCCCTAAGCACAAGGGCTGCTGTTTCTGGGTTCCTCGGAGAAATGCCCAGGGCTGGTGCCGGGGCTTTCTGAGGGATAAATGGTCTGAGCAGCATTTTAATGGGCTGGAGTTGCAGGGCATCTCAGCCACTTGACAACAATAAGTTTTGCAGAACAGGGATAAGAGGTCAAGGGCTGGAGGAGATGAGGCAAGGACTGGGACTCAGGGTTGTGGCAAAGCGAAGTGCTGAGAGCTAAGGAGGGTGGAAGAGCAGAGTCCTAGAGTGCGAGGCTTCGACGGTAGAAAATCCATGGCTCTGCTACTCACATACTCATTTTTGGTGTCATCTCCCACCCAGGCATGAATGGAGAGGAAAGCTCAGCATCTGCTGGGTCACAGCAACTTGCTATGGATAGCCTGGGTTTAAACTCAGCATTCAAAGTGTCGTGGGGGTATTTACTCATAGAGTCTCACAGCACCTCTGAGAGGTGTCCAGGTACACCAACGCTCCTTCACTGGCAGCAGCATTAATGCAGTGAGGGGCACTGCCTTTCACAGCCAGACAGTGAGACAGCGTCAAAGCCAGCAGACAGCTGGGGACTGCCTGGTGCTCAATGCATTGTATTTTCCTCCAGAAGCCTCTGCCTCCTCTGGAGAATTCTGGGTTGACTTCTGAGCCCCATGTCTCATGTTTCCAGTCCATCTTTGCATCAAAATCTTAACAGTAATTTAAAACTGGCATGATTTATTTTGGTCAAACACATCTCTAAGCTCTTGTGGGCAGGGATTCTGTTTTCAAGAGCTGAACTGTTCCTCCTGCAACGCAACGCAGCCACACTCTCAGGGAGTTAATAAATCCATGCGTGCCCTTTAAAAGAAGAAATCAGGAGGATTTTTTAGACATTTTTAGGCAAAGGTTCTTTTTTTCTTCTTTTTTTTTTTTTCTCTTTTTATGAAGCCTCCTTGGTAACCATTTAAAACAAATTCCTCCAGACTGTAAACTAGAGATAATGGAGTTCGCCTTTAATCTCGGTCTGCTGCAGATCAAGTTACCTCTTAGAAATTACTTATCCTGGCCAAGCAAATGAATTGGAATTGATGTTCTTAATTGTTTTCTAAATTGCTGTTCCCCACTCCCTTCCTCCCCTTCTCTGCACACAGCTGTTTTGCATCAGAGTCTTGTCTAATGGGTACTGTCACTCACACGAGGGGGTGAAGTCATGTGGTCATAAAAGAGAAAGATTGGGGGAAGAGAGGGAAATACCACCCAGTGCATTATCTGGCTGTGACACACAAATTGAATAGAAATAATTCCTCCTAGGGGGCTAGTCCCAACAATGGACACAGTTCTGTCTCGGGCTAGAAAAATGTGGAGGCTCACTTCGTTCTCTGATAGTCGTTTCTCCCTTACAGAGAAAGAAGATGATTAAAGCGCTAGTTTGGGACACAAGAAACCTGGGTTGAAACTGACTCTGCTGCAGCCTCCTTTGTCTGCTTTTGTGCAAGCTGCTTTGTTTATGCCGCTTTAATGCCTCATTTGTAATGCATAAATAATGCAACTCCCCTCCTTTCTCCTTGGGGCACCAATGGCATTTCATAGGAGTTGGACTAGGTGGCCTTCAGAGGTCCTTTCCAACACTAAGGATTCTATGATCAACTGTATCTTGAAAAAAGCTTAGCCTGCTCTCCATCTCCAAGAAAGTGCTTCAGCACTGCCTGTTTATATATATTAGTCTCTAGCTCACATGGAACTTGAGTTCCAGAGCCTTTGGGCTTTGGGAACATCAGGCCAGGCTGTAACACCATAATCTCTTCCCTCTGCGTCTTCTTCAGTAGAGGTGGATCTCAAGTCTTAAGCAGGAACCATCTCCTGAGGATATTTTGCCCGTATAAAAATCATTTCTGCGTGTGAAACGTAGACAAACAATTGCACCAATGTCTGTGTCCTGCTTCTATGTTCCCTCCTACCCTATAAATGATCCATAATCCCAATTTCGCTGCCAGCAGTTTTCTGGATCTCAGCTACTCCCGTTCAGACCCTATACTTTCACGGACTGGCAACAGCTTTCTGCTTGTCTGTCCATTCAGGGTAACTGAAAAGAGCAGAGGTTATCCTCATCCTAACCTCGCCCAGAAGGTCTTTCTTGACAAACGACAGTCTGTGCCACTTACTCTCGTTTCACTGCTGTGAGAGACGAGGGAAACAGAGAATTTGCTACCCACATAAAATCCTGAAGTGCCTGCTGGAAAAGCAGCAGACTCTTTGATACCTGTTTGTAATATCTGAGAATGCCATAAAGAACTGAGTCCAAGAAAGAATGGGAGGAAAGAAGGAACATTATGCAAAACGAGGTAAAAAATCGTGCTAGCTGCTGGAAGTGGTGAGGGAAGCCAACAATATCATAAGAGCGGAGACTTTTTTTCTCCTTTTCAGTAAGGAGAAAATGGACTGTTTGGGCTTACTGCAGCACGGCACGCAACTGTCATGTACCAGATCATCGCTGGCACTAGCAAAATCATGTGCACGTATTCTGCAATCATCCGTCCTGGGGGAGCTACACAGTTGGTGTTCTTCAAAACTGGAAGGAGGCTGACGTTGGCCGGCCTGTCCTTGCAGACGCAGCTATTCTGGTTAAGCAGCCTTGTTTATTAGGAAGCGTAGTGCAAATAGTTCTGATGGTTAATAAAAACATCGCAGTGCAAATATCCTTGTCTTCCTGGATAAAGGAGAAGGAAAAGAAAATCTACCTGAGAAATATAGTTATGTGGCAGAGTGGTGGTTGTGATGTAGTTACGACTTCCAAGTCGTGTCAGTCAGGTACTCCTACTTATCCAAATTTGGGATTCATTTTGCTGTGTTTCTGCTGATAGACAGCAAAGTTTCAGATAGTTTTCAGAGATCTCTCACAAGTCATTGTGGCAAGATAGGCAGTTCGTGAGTATGACAGCCTGCCCATCACAGGCACTGCGTTAGGAGGCTTGTTGCCTCCTAATCAATCACAGGAGCAGTCCTTTATCTCAGTGAAACTGATTCAGAACAGCAAATAGTTAGTATTTCAGTGACTAAGTGTGACAGTGGCTCACAGGAGGATGACTTCTAGGACATGGCTACAAAAAGGTGCGGTAGGCAGTAACGCCTTTCTTCTGCTTTCACATGTGGGCACTATTTTTTGGTCTGGGAGGGAAAGCAGACAGAAAGTGATTAAAACAGCGCTCAGGAAGGAGCTCTGACTTTCTCACCGTAGCTTTCTTTTATCACCGAAGGATTTTTCTAGCTGTCAGGGCTATAAGCTGAGCTCCTGCTCTTTTTGCTTCTTACCTTGTTACCAGTAAGGATCTGCAACCAACATTTTGCTGAAGAGATGCCAGGAAGAAGGGAACCCAATGTGCTTTTGCTGTATCTGTGTGTACTAATAGCAGAAAGGAGAAAAAAATAATTTGTGTCAATGAAGCAAACAGATGTGACCCTTAGATGGTGCTACCCTTGCTGACATGAGGCTGACTCCCTGAATAGCCCCATTCAAATCAGTGTAACTGCTCTTGGAGCAGGTTCTGCTCAGTGTTAATGAAGATGTCAGAATCTGGTCCACGGGGAATAAATGTGTTGAGCAAGAAGGGGCTCTTTTATAACCTCTTTCCTAGAACATGTTTGGAGGCCTGCATTTGCAGCTGGTTCCTATCTCATAGCTGGGCCAAACCAATCTCCCCTCACCAGAAGATGCAAACGTGCCCAGACTTTTGGAAGCTCAGCTCCAGATCCAAACTTTAGGTCTGATCTGAAGCTGATAGACCCCCACTGACCTAAACAGAAATTTGGATCAAGCCTTTGTGACTTGGACGAGTCCTGACACAAAGCAAAACCAATACTTCTGGGATGTCTGGGCCCATGCTTGTCAGAATATGGTTGCTTTTCTTTTTCTTCTTTTTTTTTTTTTCCCCCTCTTGTTTTTTAAAGTTTTTTAGGGGAGGGATTGGTCTCAAGGAGGCATAAACTCCCTTCTTTTCCATCCCTGATTGAGTATCAAACTCCTCCGCTGAGATTTCTCCATGGAGACATTGGGTTTTCCTGGCAGGCAGGGTTGCAAACTACTCAGCGGAATGTCTACAGCTCTGCAGCTCCGGAGGAGCCAGGAGGCTGGGCATCCCAGCCAAGGGAAATACTGCTCTCGTCCCAAGAACACTTTCATGGAGACTGAGGTGCATACTGGATTAGCGACGGCTACGCTGGGTTCTTGGGGTTTTTTGGTTGGTTTCTTTTTCCCTCCGAAAATCTAAAGCACGGGGAAGAGAAATCCACAGACGAGAAATCTGGGGATCCTTATGGCTGTTGCAAAATGTGGTTTGTTAATGGATCTTTTTACTTCTGGTACTTCTGGCTTGTTCAACACACGCGCACATACACACATACAGAAAATAACTTGGCAAGCTCATGTTTTCGTGGCACAGCACCAGGAAATGGGAGTTCCCCTCCCAACAGAGAAGATCAGGGCAATGAGGCAAAGGTGGGGAATCAGACCCAGCCTGAGTCTCAGTGGAGCGCTGGCCCGAACAACTGTTACACAAATAATCTCCGGGAGCTCTGAACCCGTACTTCATTGTGGACACAGACAGTGCTATAGAAAAAACAGACTGAAATTGCTTCTCTTTCATGGCATCTGTAGTGTAAAAACGGTTTTCGTCCAAGACATTTGTGGTCGGAAAATCCTGACACCTCATAAATTATCTTAGAGGCGCAACAAAGCTTCAAAAAGATGAAACTCAATGCTGAGGTCAGCAGGAATTTTTTTGCATCTTCTGCAGTGGAGGAACGTTTTCAGTCTCAGGAAACCACCACAAAAAGAGGCAGCAAGAAGAGAGAATATTTCTTGGCATGAGAACCTCAGTGCTCAGGGCAGCGAGGAGTCTTATGTATTTATTTTTGACCACCTCTGTGTTCGCACATCATCAGAACGCGATCCAAATGACCAGAGGCAGCCTGATGGTGAGGTGGCTGCTGCAGTTGGGTGACACTTCAGGTCCACCCAAACACTCAGGGCAATTGCTCCTGCATAGCGCTGGGGGCTACATGGGCTGCGAACTTCCCAGGATTGGTCTGACAGTACTTTATAGGGAAGCCGGGCTTGGGGTAGGGGTGAAGTTTGCAAAACCATAGCAACCCTTGCTCTCTTCTTGGACATTTCTTCTTTACTGTATAGAAGGCAGTTTCCCTTCTTCTAGACAAGAAGAAAGTGGGGAAGAGGACCCTAAGGTGGATCCCACGCAGAGGTTGTTATAACACAAGAACCTCTGCAGGTGCCCAGTCATGGTCCTATGCAGCAGATTAAGTCCTGTGTTGGTCAAACCAGAGAGACACTGAGATGATGCTTGAAAGGAGAAGAGACACCTGGTATCCAGGATGACCTGCAGTCCCTGTGTTGTGATGTGGGGCAGGAAGGACCCAGCCAGGGCTGGTTAGTTCAGGAAGGGAGTTTTTTTCAGGGGATGAAAAGTCAAAGAGATGTTTCTGAGAAGGCAGAGACAGAACTCATCCGCCCCGTATCAGGCCCCGTTGCTAATCCTGGCAGCCTGCAGCCATAGGTAAGCCCTGCCATCCTGAGCTGTGCCGGCCCTTGCCCTGCAGCACTGGTAGCAGGAGGGCTCCGTGCCGTATGTGTGCTGGAGCTGTGCCTGCAGCCTGGCGAGGGCTGCCTGGGGAGGTGATGGCCGTGCTGCGGCAGCCAGCCCGGCTGCAGGCTCCTCGTGCAAGCAGGGTGCTCTCGAAGCCAATTTCGCAGAGACCCTTGGGACAGGCTGTGGGTTTCAGGGTTGTTATTTATTCTCTTTACTGAGCGATCACCAAAAGGGTTCTGTTTTAATCTGTAGCGTTGCCCGTTGCTTTTATGCGTCTTTCTTTGGAGAGTGAAGTTACAGGGTAAGATGTGAGCTGCTTTCTGTTCCTGGGGGTGGACAAAACTTTCAGGTTTGAAACTTCTCTCCATATGTTCAGCCCTCTCAGTCCCTAGCAGGATCTGACCTCCCTGCCCACTTAGTAAATCAATGGCTTCTAAGGCATGTAGAACTGATTTTATGGCAGCAAGATGCATTTCACTAGATTTATGTTATTAAACTGGAGGGGGGGAAGCCTCCTTTTATTTGGGGCAGTCCTTGAGTTTTACAGGCTTGTTTAAGTAAGTAATTATTTTGGTAATGCTTAGGCCTCCTTTATTGAATCGTAAATGCATCCTGAACAGCTCTCTGAATAACAAGAAGACCTTTCCCCTAAGTCTACGCGTTGCTCTGATTAGCAAATCTGAACATTAGCAGTTTACTCTGCAATTAGCTTTGCTGCTGAGAGCTGCCTTGGTTCACTTGTCTGGGGCTACTCATAAGATTAAGCCTGTATGTAAATGTTTGCAGGATCAGTGCCACAAAGGGAAAAAAACAACTCCAAAGCCCTGTCTTTGGAAACATCCTCTCTGACCATGTTAGGGAAAAGGATCAGATAATTGGGATCTTTATGATGCTTATTATAAAAAATGTTCTGGAACTAGTTCAAGCACCAATCAGAAACCACATTGTTCCACTAAATCACTTTCAGATGCCATTTCAGATACAGAATACAATTACTCCTCGTTTAAAAATATAAATGTTCCCTTCATAAAACACACACACACACAAAACTATTTTAATTTATTTTATTTTTATCTGTCTTGGCTGGAGTTCAGGCCTTCCACAGATAATCTATCATCAGATTTTGTACTGTTTCTTTCTGTCCGGTGTTGTGCAGAGCCCACAGTACGGTGCAAAAGAGCTCTAGGACACGGACGCTGGGACTTCACATGCAAAAGAGCTCTTGCACAAGCCAAGAGGCTGGAGGCCCCGGCTCGGATGTGTGTGTGCTTAAGAAATCAGCTCAAAGCAAAACCTGGAACAAAGATTCTGCCCGCGTGTTGCGTTAAAAAGCCACCCGAAATGCCTGGAGGGGTTCTTGGCCTGTCTTTTTTTGTTGTTGGACAGCTATGGGTTTGGGGAAGCAAGCTCCCTTCCCTGTGTGCCGCCCGCGTGCTCCCCTTGTTGTTAGGAGGGAGAACATGGAGACCATCTGCGAGCTCAAGCTGCGAGCCTGGCCCTGCTGGTAGTGGGGGACCCTCCTCTTCGGGGAGGCCCCTCTTAGCTCCACAGGCACAGGCCCACTGGTTGAGGCACTTGGCGCTGGGAGAACCTTCTTGTACAGTTTTGAGTGCCACAATACAAAAAGGACATAAAACTATTAGAGGGTGTCCAAAGAAGGGCTGCAAAGATGGGGAAGGGTCTGGAGGGGAAGGCCGTTAGGGGCGGCTGAGCGACGTGGGTTTGATCAGCCCAGAGCAGAAGCTGAGGGGAGGCCTCATGGCGGCTGAAGCTCCTCACAGTGAGCGCAGGGACAGCGCGGAGCTCTGCTCTCTGGTCTGATTTTTGGGTGGTCTTGTGAGGAGCCAAGAGTTGATCCTCATCGGTCCCTTCCAACTCAGGATATACTATGATTCTATGATAGCTAACCCCTGGGCTTCAGGGGGCAGTCGGATGGTTGGAAGGGGTCCCAGTGTGCCCCATGGACAGGCTGAGGGCTGATTCCCAAGCCTTGTGCTTTCACCGTATCACCGCTGGACTTTTCCACCTCGCTGGAGAACCATGCTGCCTCCAGGTTGGGACTTTCTGGGACATTTCTAATGGAAAGCTTTCCTCATCGTCAGGAAATCATCCTTCGTCATTGCTGAGATCCTTCTCAGAGTGGTTCTGTTTTGATGAGCTGCCGCCCGGCCCCAGCCACAAGTCTGCGGGAGCGCAGCCTGCTCTCCTGCCAGCGACTGCCTTGTTTGGGGCCTCTGTGCTCTGCTCAGTCCTGCTGCGGGACGGGAAGCCCACAGACACCCAGAGTGTTGCCCCAGAATCCGTACAACCCCCCCGGAGATGCCAGACCCCCGACAAGCTGGCACAAAGCCCTGGGAACCTGGATCAGAACAGGGCTAACAAGAATTAGCTTTCTGCCCCAAGGCTAGGGATGCTTGAGGATGCTGCCATCTTTCAGGCGCTCTGTGGGTCGTCTTTTTTTTTCTTCTTTTTCTGGGGCGAGCAGAGGGATTTCTCAGCATCAGGGCAACGTGAGAATTCTGAGGGCTGCATTTTGGAAAAAAATTATATGGAAACATTTTCATGTTTTCCAAAACAAAAGATGCTAAGGGGTTTGTTACTAAGGGAACATTCCTGCACCAGTTTCGCAAAGGCTGGGATTTCTGAGTTTCCTTAGCGCAGCTCATGGCTTCTTTAGGAGGGCTGTAGTCATGACACTGAGAAGAATGGCCTTTGAACTCAGTGGTAGCTTAAAAATTTGTGAAATCCTGGCCCCAAGGAAAGCAGTGGGCTCCCAATGGCTTGTTCCAGCAACCTTGGTGAAATCAGGAACTTGGACATGGTCTGTTAGCTGGCATTGCTTGGGCCTCATGGTGAAGTAAGGAATCTGCTCTGATCCAAGCTCTTGGCTGGATGGGCAAAACTCGCTTTGCTCTTCTGTCTCAGATTGCTAGGGATCAAAGTTTGAATGGAGAACAGGGCCATTTCTGAAGAATTGTCAGAATAATTGTTCTTTATTCTGAAGAATAAATGTTGAGGCTGATGTGCAAATTGAAGCGTTTTATAGCAGTCCGAACTAAATCCGAGACAGGGGATTATCAGAAGCACAGGATGTTCTTCGCACCACCAGTGACTGATCGTGCTGTGGGAGCAAAGTCAGGCTGATGCAAGGTGTCTTGTGGAAACTGGACCCTCGGCGCTCAGGATTTTTAGTGTTTCTGGCCAGAAGACTGGAGCCCTCGCTGAGCGTGATTACTTCTGTGATGTTTTGTTGTTACAATACAGTCACAGAGACTTGGTCAAAGGCCAGGACCCCCTGTGCTTTGCCGCATCCCTAAAGATCGTCCCAGGGATTTCCAGTCCAACTGGGCAATGCTCAACCGAAGTCAAGAACGATTCACAATCACCAGCAATGAGTATTTTTTAACTATTTTGTATTGATGTCATTAATCACTTTGGTTTCAAGCCAGATGGCCATGGCCTTTGTTACAACATGCTGATTCCTATTTAGAAGAGAAGTTGCTAACAAATATTTTGCTGCCCTTTCATTACAGTGTGCTTCCTACCTTAGAGATGCAAGTTTGCTTGCAAACAGGAAACATGTTTCACTGATGAGGTGGGGAAATGTTACAGATCTTGGTGTTGCTAACTGGAGGTTCATTATCAGGTTTGGGGCTATTCCTGAGGCACTAGTCATTGGTGGTATCTGATTTTTCAAACCTCTCAGGTTTTCTGTTTTTCAAGATTATGTTTTTAGCCGTTATGATTATAGAAAAAATTCTAGCTCAATAAGACAACTCCACCTGAAAGCCTAAAGAAACTTAGAAAACCGTTAGAATTGTGTTGCATTTCTTGTCTATTTCTCTTTCTTTCTTCTCTTCATCTTTGTGCCTGCCTCCTGACTTTTCATACTGAGATTTGGCAGCATAGAAAACTACAGTGAGAAGAGATCCAAGATCGTTTGTGCAGATGGATTTAAGCTGCAATATCAAAGGTGCAGCTCCAGCGTCAGACCTAAATTTCATCAGAATCTGTTTTCCGTTCACTCTGCTGGTTGGGTTTGAGCTCTGCACAACAAAGAAAGCTTAATTTACCTATATGGAGGTGTGGAAAACCAAGTGTCAGTCGTTATTAGCAGCAGCAGGACAAGTGTCATGTTTATAGGTATGCACCTCTTCTGGGGCTCACTCCTCATTCCATGGTAACATTGAAAATGGCAGAGGAAGCAGAAGCAGCAGGAGCAGAGGTAATGGGCTCAGGATGGTGCCAGAATGCCACGGGTGAGTTTCCTTGCAAGCTGCCCATGGAGAGGGCCTGTCAGCATGCACGAACAGAGCCATATTTCATCTGTGCATAAGAACCCAGGATTGTCCTGGGAGGCTGCGTAAGAAATGAGGCTCCATGGTTGGTGCTAAACCAATAACAAATACTGCGTTCCCCCCTGCCAAGAGATCAGAGCACAGCGGGCTGCCTGCGACAGAGGAAAGCTGGGACAAGCGCAGAACAGCAAGGATGTTTGTTAGTTCTTCACTGTATCTCTTACCAAGCGTAACTAATCTCACCACCATCAATAGGGATTGTGACCATGGAATGAACCCAACTCTGGGACCTACTGGACATTTTTCATCAGAGCATTTTTAAACAAGACACGGTATTTTTCAGGCAAACGTTAGAAATTACCTGTCTTGAATGTTTTTTGGAGAAAAGAAAAGCGAAGAAAACCCAGCTTTTTACAAAGTGAAAGATTTTTGTAGCGCCAAAATGTTCTGTTTCTACAGTTGCTGAGTGTTCTGCAACTTTGTATTTTCCTATATGAAATGTACATGGTTTATTTATTTATTTTTTTGGAATGTTTCAGAAAATCAGCGTCCAAATAGAAGGCATGTGTGCTCGTGTATCAGAATAGTTTGGCTGACTGTTAGGAGCTTATTTTCAAAGTATTGCCTTATCACCAACATCAAATGTTTTTATCCACATTGCAAGAGCGTGACATGGAGAGGAAGAATGTGGCTGGCAGGTGACAGTGAAGAGAACACAAGGAAAAGACCTTTGCAAGAAAACAGGAGGATTTCAGTGAAGAACCACCAAGGTTAAAAGTGAGGAAAATGCAGAATGAAGCAGCTTGCAGGGTACATTGCTAGGTAGGGGGATGGCCTGCACAGGGGGAATGGAGCATGGATTATCCACTGGACGTGACCCAAGCTCGAGAAATTGTGCAGCAGTGGTGACAGAAAGGAGGACAGTGGTGCACTGAATGTTGCGTGGCTTTGTTTGGATCCATCTGTAAGTTTTACACAGCCTACCAAAATCTTACCGTAAAAAGTATCGATGCTAAATCACTTTGCAAAGCCCTCACGTCAGGGGCTTTGAGTGTCAGGTGGCACTGAGGAGATGACCCCTAACTTTGAGCTCTGTGGCTGCAGAGTGGAGACGTGTGCTTTGATTACTGGGGTGAACGGAGCAGAGAGGCCTGGAGGCCTGGTTTCTGCAGGGTGGTGACAGGATGTGCGGGGAAGGCCACCAAAGGCGGCAGTGCTGTAGGCTTAGGAAACCTAAAGAGCACTGTGTCTGCGTGCTGCTGGGAGCCTGGAGATGATCCAGAAGATGGGCAGAGCCTGGCTCGCAGTGCAGCTTCTTCTCCACGGTCAAAAAGGAGCAGGATGAAGATGGAGGTGCCTTACTCCCAGCACCTCTCTGGCTAACAGGCAAACCTGTCCCCAAGGGCAAGTTCTGCCGGGCCAGCTGCAGCCATCCCCTCAGCAAAACAAGCACACAGTGTGGGGGTTCAGAGGCTTTCAGGGGCCTTCAGGACCACCTCTTGGGTGTGCTCCATTCCTGAGTAAACACTCCAAGGACACCACCAAGGTCCCCTGCCTCTCAGGCAGCACAAACCAAAGCGATAAAAATTGAAAGAAAACCCCGAAACAAAGACAGAGGAAAGAGGGAGAAGACGCTGTGAGGCCCAACGGGCGAAGGATGTGGGTACTGCTGGGCTTAATTGTCTTCTTCCTTGCTCTGTGCGGAGGAATGCTGCTGGGACTGTTGCTGCCTTTTGGATTGTTATTGACTTTTTATTTTTAATATATTTTTTTTTTCCCCAAAGCAAACAGGCAAGTGACGTAAAGCGAGTGGAATTGTGGTTCTCGAGCCGGGAAACTCAGAGATGATCCCAGGCTGCAAAATCCAGACCTGGATGTTGAGCTCCCTGTTGCACAAGGCCTGCAGGTCTTCAGCTAGTTTAGGTCTGCAGCCTGGAAGGGGGGCAAGGTGCCAACTTCAGCATCAGCTTCAGGCTTGAGTTCTGAAACAAACCTCCCTCACTGAAAGTTCAGGGTTGTTCATGGAGGCTCAGAGGGGGGAAGCACTGATTCCAGCTCTTCTCCTCTAACAAGGTCTGGAACTTACTGTAACAATTCATCTGGGCCTCTAATGAGGAAAGCTGTCTTTTTTTGTGATGACAGTTGAACATGTGCTCAGGCTCTATTCTCAATCAAAGGTTTGTATTATAGAGTAAGTTACAATTATTTCTGTGCCGTGGGAGGACCGTTGAGTTAAAGCAGGTAGATGTCCTCTCACAACCTGCGACCTTGTTTCTATTATCAGCCTCAAGTCTATTGCCCTTGATTTGCTCTACGGGCCTGTGAGGTGCTGGAAACATCTGGGAATGAAACATAAAACAAAGGCTTTGAGCTCCAATAATCACTGCAAATCTGTGATTGCTCCTTGAATTGGAAGCTGTAATTCTCCCCGGATTCATGGGCTGATGGTGCTGTCCATTGGACGGGAGAGCAAATGGCTTCAATTTGATAAATATTTCAAACAAACAAGTTAATTAAAAGTGAAGTCTGATTGCATACTCACATTGCGGGGCAGGTTAGCCACAAAACAGTTTGCTTTGAGCTCTTAAGCCAGGAAAAAGCTTGACAAGTCAATCATGCCTGCTCGTCCTCGTGGCCTTTGTGGGCAAGAAGTTGAAGGGCAATTCAGGGAGATGGAGCTGGCACTCACAAAGCAACCCCAGAGTTCGTGATTGACTCAGGATGGTGAAAGAGGACTAAAGGGAGTGCAGTTACTGCATAGGAAATAGGGTCTGTGAAGCTTGCAGGGATTTCAGACACCAGGATTTTTTGCAACATTGATTGGAACAGACAGGCTAAGAGCGCTAAGGGATAAAGGATCCCAAATCAAACAGCCTAATTGGTCTCAAATGGAGTGACTAAGGAACTCTCTCCCTTCCAAAATGGGTCAAATTGCATTTTAGAAGGGGATCTCTGAAATTTGAGTGGGAGGCCTGGATAGAAAAACGAATGGATGAACTCATAATTGACATGGATTCCATTATGGCTAATACCAGTGTCAGAGCTGCCACCGAATATGTCCTGCAAATCCAGTCTGGGGGAATTCCCTTCAGAGATGTGACCCAGGTGAAGCAAACTATTTGCCATGAGCCTGTGAGGAACTGAGACTTTAATTGCAAACATATGGCTGCGTAGCTTTCCAGCAAGTGAAAACTAGGGGATAGATAGAGACCTGCTCTGAAACTGATGATCCAGAGGAGCTTTCACTACCTCTGATCCTCACAGTCCTGAAAAGGGAATAGGTTGCTGTGCTCTCATATCACTCTATGCTAACCATAAAACAGCAAAGAAAGGTAAGATGATGTCAAAATATAATGTTGGCATAGAGAGACCACTGATTTTAGGAAAGATGAGGGTGAAATGAAGTTCCCTATAACTTTATTTGGAGATGGTTGATGCCTTGTTTGTGTTTTTTTAAAGGCAGTGGTCTGATCTTCAGCATCCTCCTGTCCTGCTGGATTATGTCATGAACAGCTCTGCCTGGGGTCATTTCTGAGGAGATGTCTTGGGGGATAGGATCATCACCTGTTGTGGACCAGCGTGGCTGCTTCAGTTGTCTATCCTCGTGTTTGTCAAGAAGGGTAAGTGCATTGCAGAAAGGAGAGCTTGGGTACCAGCTCCCCGATCTGATTGCTGAGGCAAAGACCAAAGGCAAGGGCCTGAGTTTAAAGGCAGCTCCCAAGTGAAGTGGGTGAAGAATCCTGCAGAAGCTTCTCATAGCTTTTTCACACCGTTTCTCACTGCAATCTGTTTCTGGCTTTCAGTTGTACCAGCTGGTCTCTATGACAGGCAGCTAAACACCAAGGAAGGGGCCCTGACAATTCCAGCCCCTTGTTTTATCTTGTCTGTCATGGTCTCTTCTAACTCTCCTGAAGATTGATGGAGAAGAGTTTTCCATGAACTGCAGAATACCTTGAATACTAGGAGGTCAATATGCATTTGTGCTTTCCTCTGGGACCTGGAAACACATCCCTGTGCGTAATGAGGAGTTACAGCTATTGTCCTGGGTGACTGGGAAAGAGGAAAGGGGAATGTGGAGTGGCAACATGATGTGGTGAGCTCAGGGGAATTTTCTTCTCAGATGGAAAGTATTTTTATTTGTCGGGTGGCCTTGACGGGACAAGAACTTAACATTTCTAGGCAGGAATGTATCTGAGTCAGTTGAGTTTTGTTAGGGTGCACAGCAGCTTCTAGGTACTGGTGTGTGTGCGAGAGGCCACTGGCTGGTCCGTGGGGAACCTGGGCTTTCCCAGCACTGGAGTTGTGGTGACTCCTGAATGTGAGAGGCTCAAGATCTGGAGTGAATTGACCAAGGTCTGTACTTAAGGCGGAGAAAAAAATTTCCCTTTCTTGAGCAGTCATGCAGGTAAGGCAAACAGCACATCAAATGTCAGCTGGGTATTTTGCTTTTGGAGAACCAAAGATGAGCTGGAACAAATGTGAGAGCCTGTGGGTACCACTTTTGTGTCCTACACTCATCCACGTGACCTAAATATTAAGGTTTCAAGAGGCGAAGATTGTAAGGAACTTACAGCATAATTGCTGCTTTGTGATGATATTTAGCAGTTCACACAGGCCAAAGCACCAATTTTGGTCTGGATTATTTCTTCAAGAGCAGTGTCTGGGACATCTGCGGCAAAGGCTCTTGTTATACTGAGTAGTCTTGAGAACGAAACCAAGAAAAGTTGGGTCTGCAAAAACTGAGGCATTTAACAGTAAATATTCCCTAAACCAGTGACCACATGTCTGAAAAGGGAGATTTATGTGAAATGGGAAGTTTCATAACAGCACTCTTTCATAAAATAACAACAGTGACGTATGCACACATGTACGCACACACTCGTTCCAGATAAGATCAAATATCTGACACTCCAGAGATGAAACACTTCTCTATTTACTTTTCTCCTTCTGATTTTGAAATATAATTTCTCTGGGACTGACAGTTACAGGTGGAAATGCTGCAGAGAAGTTTTTCAGCCACTGTTGGAAGTGAACTCTCTCCCTTGCATGTAACGGGGCATGTACGCCAGGCCACTGCTGCCCATAATACTTCTTGTGTATTCCAGTACTCCAGCCCCTCCAGTCCTGCTCTCTTTGCTCCATACATCCCTTTCCATGACTCTGTAATGCATCTCTGCTAGATGTTCTGTTGTTGGTGATTTTAGCAGATAAGGTAGCGGTAGGGATGGGAGCAGAGCCTTCAGAAAAATAGTGGGATCTGTTGGAAGGGATGAGATGCAGAAAAGAGAGAGAAAATGAGGTAAAAAGATAGAAGGGTGGAAGATGGAAGATGCAGGAATGAAGAGGTGGAGGTGGAAGAGAAAGAAAGAATAGAAAAAGCAAAGATCCCAGAGGACAGATTCTTCTGCTGAAGAACATTATATACTGCATAAATTACAGTAAATTGAAATATTGTTAATCTATAAAGGCTGTATTGTTCTCTTTTTCTCTTGGCCAACTACTGCTGACGTAAGCAGGAGCTCTTCTCTAGGCTGAAGAAGCCTAGAGCCTAGCAAGCAAGCCTGGCACCCAGACTGGGGCTGGAAGTGGGATTTGGCCTCTGCTATACAGAAAGGCTTTGAGGATTCAGACTTAGAGGAACGCAGTCAATGTGAGGCTGCTGGGCAAGCTTCAGATAGGAGCATTTAGTCAGTGTTTCTTCTACAAAAACTAATAAAAATACATCTTTCAGTCGTTTCCAGGAAGATGCCAGAGCTCTTCTGCGGAGTTAGCATGCTCGACACGGACACCAGCTTAGTCATTAGAGAATAAGACAAAGGGGTTTAAGTCCTGCTAGAAATTCATATATCCTGCAAGGCTTCTAGGGAGACACCACTGACTCCATGATATGTATAAATGTATGTGCGTATCACTGTGTATAAGCACATGCCGCTATCTGTTTTCTCCTAATAATTCTGTAATTCTGCCTTCAGCTTTTCAGACTCCAGGATCTTGGCTAGCTGGAGCTGGAGAGGCTGCCAAGTCCGTCAGGTTGATGGAGCCAGCAGGCTGTTCCACCTGACTGTCTGGAAGCATTCTTTTGCTCTCTTGAGAGTTTCCCAGCGCGTCTCCATTTCCTCCGAAAGAAGGTTCACCCATTATTGCCAGCGTCTGTGTCAGATCTTCTTTGCATGGGTGCTGAGACTGCAAAACCCAGAGACCCATGGCCTCTCTCAGCACTGTTTTAGCTATCTTCCAGCTGCACAAGCACTGAAAAGCTCCAGAAAATATCTAATGAGGCAGATGAAAAGACACAGGCTCAGGCTCTTGGCTAGCACTATAGCTGCTTTATAGGGATAGCGAGGATGATCTCAAGAATTCTTCGTATCTCACAACCTGATGAGGTCAGTAACAACCCTGATTTTTCTGCAGTCCTAAAGCAGAAGAACTTCTTTGTCGACAGCTGAGAAGACCCTGCAGAATCCAAGGTGCGTGCAGAGGTAACAAGGTGACAGCTGAAATTTATGTTTTTTAAGTTTTTATGCTTATCTCAAGAATGATATGCTGGGAAAGTAAATCCTTTGCAAACGCTCATGAATCTCTGGTATTCAGGTGCCCTGCAGGAGAGATGCAGAGACACAGAAAAGATTTTCACTAGTTGATCTCCCCATGTGGCTCTCATCTGGTGCTCTGTTCTGCCTGCTTCTTGCTTAGGATAGTGTTCAAAACAAATGGGGTTTTCAGAAGTGCTCCATATAGAGGAGAATGAGAAAATTCGCGTTTCTGCCCTCTGCTCAGTTTAAACAGCTTGGTCCAACTGCGCCTCCCCCTTCTGGGTCCTCTTCCCGAGTACAGGTGAAGGTTGGTTCTTCACAAAACTTGGAAACAGAGACAGAGACTTTCATGTCACCTATTCTGACAGTTCTGATACCCATCTGTAGTCGTGGTGAGTCGTTGGGCTGCCTAATGGATAGTGTGGTCCCTTCCTATGTTTCAGTCTGGTTTTACTGCTGTAAGTCCTATCCTCTGTGTGTACACAGCAGTGAGGTGCAGCCCAAGAAGTGGGGAGAGGGAGAGTGGAGTTAAAGGAGAGATGGCAAAAAGCACCACCAGCAGGCCTGGGAGGTTCAGTAAATGCCTATAGCAATACCACTAGGGTGTGCTTCTGAAATGAGGTGAAATGTGCAAGACATCGCAAAGAGCAGCCTTACTGGTCCTGGCTGACTTGCACGGTAGGTCTCTTTTATGTGTTTTTAATGTGCGACCCGTTCTCCTTGGTGGGGAATTGTCGCTTTTTGTTCAGCTCACTGTAGCTTTTCGTACATAGAAAAGACATGCAAGTCTATACGCTTTCTCTCTTCTTTAATGCAGAGGTTCCCAAACCATGGCAGAGATCCTTGCCAACCTTCTTTATGTCTTTTGGAGCACTTACACTTTTATTGTTCAACTTTGAATAGAGAGTCTTTGAGAAGAGTTAGTTATCCAGACCAGCTATAGACATTTATAACCTCACCAGCCATAATGTTGTCATGGGTAAGAAGTACTGTTTTAGCCAAGAAAGTGCCATTTCCAAGGATCTCATTCTTTTCCCTTTGATTTTTGAAAATCAGCAAGTTCTGGTGAAAAGCTCCATGTAAAATGGAGCTGAGTATTAACAAAGAAGCAAAGAGGAGGTCTTTTTTTTTGTTGCTTACGTGGAAAGGAAGAAAAAATCTAATGGCTGCTTGTGGAAACATGGAAGATCTCCAGTGTAATGAATAATAAGAATAATTTCAACTATATTTTCAGAGATTTGAACAGTATTTATATGCAAATGCTATCTCAGAAGGTAGTGGAAAAAATCAGTTTTCCTAACATTGGCTGGAAAACAGAATTTGCAGTTCTGGAAGACTTGAGATTTCCATAGGAACCAAGCGAGATGAAGTAGAAAGACTTAACAGAGGTGATTAAAAAGTATTTTGCACTGAAAACAAACTTTCTAGCTGAATGACATAAATTGCATTTAAAGGAGCAAATGGCCTTTCTGGCAGGTTTAAAAAAACATGTCAGTATCTACCCCATAGTGACTCGGTGTAAGAAGGTCTTAAGAGCTGAGAGCTAGAGTGCAGAGCACAACCTTGGGGGAACCATGCGCACATCTTTGGGGTGGCACGCTGAGCTAGTGTAAATCAAGCTTAAGATCCCTGAATTTTGGGATCATGCTAATGTTGGTATGCACACAAAAGAAGCCTAACTTCATAAATCGAGAGAAGGCCTGCACTATTTTACCTTGTTATGAATAAAGGTTGGAGGTCAGTGATGTGGGCAGAACGCTTCCTCCGCGCTATCTGATGTTTGGGAATTTTAATGACAGAAAGAATTATGGATGATATCCTGCATTAAGGACTTGCTTCATTTTGTGCTTTGTTTTGGTTATTTTAGCAGTAATAATTCTGTTGTTTCTGTACTCACCTTCCCAAAGAACAGAGACATCGCAAACAAGCAGGCTATTTCCTCTGCAGGGCTATTTCCGTTTTCTTTTATTAGTGAGCTAAGGAAAGCTTTGATCTACACTCCAGTTTGATATCTAATGAGATATTCTCATCAAACTCTGCTCCTTTTTGAACTCATGTTAATCCCAGCAAGATTCATGTAGACAGATGTTCTCATGTTTGTGGGCAGTGGAATGGGATCTTGCAGTTAGACCTTGCTGGTACGAGCTCCGTGGACACCACTGCAGGGACGAAGATCTCTCTATAGAAAATTGGGGCGTAAGAGCCAATGCATTTGGCCTGAAGCATGATTAATTAATGCGTGGTTCAAGGTTGCTTATATGTGTTGGTCCTTCTCCCACTGAAGTTGATGGCAAAACTCCCATGAAGTTCAGCAAAGCGGGTTGGAATCTATACAGAAAGTATTTTTCCCAGAACAACTTTGCAATAACCAGTGGATTTGCAAACTCCTCACTCTGACACATTGAAACAATTTGGGACTTTCATTCCATTTTGCTTTAATTGGACTTACGCTACATCTGAGTCTTCCTAAGTGGGTTGCTCTGCCTAAAATATGTGCAGGCATGTTTGCATTCTCTGAGGGAACGTGGAGGTTAAACTAGAAGGCGAGGTTATGTTAGCAAGGATATTTTCTTTTTATTCTGCTTCCAAAGGCAACCCTGTTCTGGGCTCACCACTCTGGCTTGACCGCTCTGTGCCTCTCCATACCAAATCATGCTGGGATTTGATGATAAAGCACATCCTCTTTCCAGGAGCCAAGCCAACCCCTACATCCTAACTCACTGGTGTTCTGGTACCTTAGGCACTTTGTGGTCAGCAGGCAGACTGCGAATGCGGGTATGAGCCGTGGTAATGCTGGAATGTCCAAACCCTTTGTAGGAAGTTTTGTTACAGAGCCGCCGTTGCCCGTTTGATTGCCAGTTCCTTTGTTTTTATGTTTCTCCAATGGTGCCAGCTGAGACAGCACTGAGCTGGATCCCAGCGCTTGCAGGACTTGATTTGGTTCACATCTTCCATAAAAGTTTTCCATCTCTGACCAAGGAATTTCAGATCAGGGTAAAAATGTGAGTAAATCAGAGCTGGCATCTATCCCAGACATATCAATTCCCTTAAATTCCCTTTTTCCTGTGGCTTTGGGACAATCAAAATAGGGAATGTTTCCATTGCTATACCTTTATGAAAGTACAAGATGTGAATGCTATATCCTGAGTGCATCTAGTGTGTTTCCTTACCTTGGTCGTTACCAACTGCACAGCTTTCTCTGGCAATTATGTGAAATGGAGCACTGCAGTAGAGTAAATCTTTTGGCAGGGCTTGGCTCCAGGGAAGATCAAACCCTCCAACGTGACAGTTAATGAAACAAGGAGAAAGAAGAGGGAAACTATCAGTCCCAGCCAGCCAACACTAACAGAGTCCGAAGGCAGATGGAGGTGCCAAGGTGTCTGCTTGTAAGATAGGGAGAGAGCTGTGGGGGTCAGACAGGGGGCCGCACCGAGGCTGGGTTTCCTTTGCTTTAGGTGACCAGGGAGCAGTGGAGACAAGCCATCCTCTCCATGACTTGTTATGACTGCTGTGTGCTAAAGGATGTTGAATGCATACTGTCCTTTTTTTAGGGTACGGAACAAGCTGGCATTATTCTGCATCCCTTAGGCAGTGGTACTTTGCCCTGGAGCTGACCTGGGTGGAATACCTGGGACGGATCCGGGGGTACAAACTAAATGCACAGTAATTGCAAGGACAGGACAGCACGAAGTGAATGATGTGCAGCACCTGGTTCCCAGGAGATGCAATCAGTGTCCTTCGGTGGACATCACAAAGGAGTTAATGTGGCAGCCTGCTGCAACATGAGCCGCAAAGCAGAGCAGGGAGAAGGGCCTCCAGTAAGGAGCCCGTTTATCTCTGAAGCAGCGTTTCCCAAAGCGTGATGCATGGCCCTTTGGTGGTCTATAAAACATCCAGTGGTGGCTCATGAAACAATAGTAAGCCCTCTCTCCTCCCCTCCAATGGCCGCAGAAGCAAGCACACAAGTTAAATGGGAGAAAAGAAAAGCTACTATAGATTAACTTTCAAATTTTAGCCTTTTGTTTATTTGAATTAATGTATGAAAAATATACAAGTTGGTCTTTGGATTTTTATTTTATTTTTTTTTCTGAAAAAGGTTAATCCTTGGACTTGAGAAGATTAAGAAATGTGGCTCTGAGGGTGCTATTTTGGAGCCAATTACAACAGCATTGAAATGTTGAAAGATTCCTTTTGTTTGTTGAAAGATTAGGCTGAAGCCCTTCAGTCTATAAAAGAATAATAAACCCTAGTGGGATAAAATACTTAGTTGCAATGGAGATACAAAAGCCACCTCCGAGCAGTATGTGGTCGGGATGGAGGCACGGTGCTGGCAATGCGAATTTCTGGAGTTATCCATGCCCCGAAAAGAAAGGCTGTGAGCTCTTGCTTTATTTGAGTTATATAACGTCACCCTCTACCTCCTGCCATCATCTCGAGCTGGGTAGGGTGTGTGAGAAGTGCTGCCATCTGATTTGGCAGCACGTACAAAACAATATGTGTGCGCAAAGCGTGCCCAGTCCCTCCCAGCTTCCTTCGCTCTTCTATAATTTACTCTGAAAGCAGTCTTGTTAGAATCGAAGGATTGGCACGTTCACATCTCATGAAATCTTGGAGCGAAAATGAGCTCTGAGTGACCTTTTCTTCCTGCCAGTATTGTCATCTGGGGCGTCTCTCTTTGGAGGACCAGGCAGCGTGCTTCTTGTGACTGTGCGCTGTTGGGTTTTCAGAGGATCCCATTTTGAAGAGCAGAGTTTCTGGGTTACTTGTGAACTGCCTTGCGGTCTGCTAGGAGTGAGGATTACATAGCCATGTCCTGCCTCTGGTTTTGTGCTGTCTGCAGGTACAGCTCACTGGGCGCATGGCTGAGCTGAGGACTTTTCTCAAGGAAAGCTCTGAAGAAGCTGCAGCAATGAGCCGTGCCCCACATCCCCACCCAACCTGCTGCTTCTGGAGGTTCTGCCCGGCTCTTCCCCCTGCACCGAGCCCTGATTGCGCCGCGCAGCCCCTTCTCATGGGGTACCTTCACACCGGGCTCTGAGCGGAGAGTTCTCAGAGCCTGATGGAAATCACATGGCGCCTTTCCCCATTGTCTTCGCCAAGTTTCAGTGTGATTAATCACACTATTCCTGCCTAAACGTCCCCTCGTTCACCGCGGTTTTAATTCCTTTCATTTCTTTCCTGGCCGGTGCGTTATGTTGAGCAGCACTGTTCTCATCTGTTAAAAGCTCTGTTCCACCCCAGAAGGTGCCCCCTCTCCATAGCAATTGAGGGGATTCCCCTGTGTCTCTTATTTCTTCCGAGGGCCGTGGTGAGGATTAATAAGCAAACTTCTGCAAAGCACTGTGTGATCCTCTGATTAAGGGGTTTACACAAGGGTGAAATGTTGCCCTTAATGCACCTTGTGCAGTGGACCAGAAGGTCAGACCACAGCTGTGAGTGCCTTTCGGGCTGCAAACGGGTACAACGTGCCGCAAGAACAAAAGGGGAAGCTGTCTTCATTCCCCAGCCTGACCCGAGCCCAAATTATCTCATATGTCCTTGAATGGAAAGCCGAGCCTGTGGCATATTTGGTCATGGCAAACCCGTCTCACGTGGGATGCAGGGTGGAAGGAAGTCTGCCTGCCCTCAGTTGGACAGCAGAGCAGAGCTGGGCCTCTGGGAGTGGCTGAGAAAAGAGAAGAACTCTAAAAGACTGATTTCTACCCCGTGCATCAATTCCAGCAGAAATGAAAAAAGAGCCTAATCAGAAAGAGCCCTGAAGCAGACAAACCTCATGTGCTACAGGCATAACGCTCCAGCTCACACGATGCTGTGCCTTCGGTTGGGTGTAGGTGTGTGTGACCCAGGCAGCTCTTGGCAGACTCTGAGTCCTGTCTTGAGGAGCTTAGGGCAGGAGTAAGAGTGATACAGCAAGGCCTAATCCGCACCTCTTGAGTTGGTTTTGAAACTTGGCCTCCTCTCCACACTGAAACAGAGCTATAAAAGCAAGTGGGTCTGTGAAATCAATGAAACCAGCTTTGCTGCGTCTACCTCCTGGTGTCTAATAAAAGTGAGGTTATTTGTCTTCCCTTTGCTCGGGCCCCTGGGTTGGATCTGTCTCCCCTGCAAGGGTATTTTATTTTCATTAACTTGCTGCTGAGGTGCCTGCCATTGTGACCGAATCAAAAGTGGGCAACCAGTTCAAAACCGGTAAGGGAGCAGATAGAGCGTTGTTTCCTTGGCGTTGTTTCCTTGAGTTGTTTCCGTGGTGTTGTCTCCTTAGGAAACTGGCTTGAAAACTGCCCCATCCAGCCCTTCCCATTTTCCCTGTTTTGGCTTTGTTTCGGCTTCCTGGTACTGAAGCCCCTTCCCTACCATGCACAGCCACAGCAAAGCGGAAGGCGGAGGCTTCCAAATTAATTGCAGGAAGGGGGCTTTCATTCAAGCCGGAGAGGGCAGTTACACTGGATAATGCTTTGGCTTCAGCTTTTCTAGGAAGCTGCAGCCCGGAAGACTTCTTTTCCCTGCCAAATGAGAGCCAGCACAGTGACACCCTTCCCTCAGGCCTCTACCCTGTGTAATGTAATGATGGAGAAGAACGATAATGCTGTCGTGTGCCACGCGCTAATGCTGCAGCTGCTGGAGCAGCCTTCCCGTGCTGGATCCCTGCCACCCCAACAGCAACTCTCCTGCAGCCATGGCTCTGCCCACCACCCCAGCGATGCGGGGTCAAGTGTTGAGCTCAGATCAAGCCTTGGCTCCCAAAACCCACGGCCATGCTCAAGGCAGCAGCAGAGAGTGGGACGTGCGTCTCCACAGCTCACGTCTGTCCCCCAAGCTCATGGCTGCTGAGCTCTGAGCTTGCACAGAAAGGCCCCTGCCTTTCCCAGCGCTCTCTTTCCTCCCCTGTTGCCTGCCACGTCCTTTTTATCACTGCAGTGGGTCTGGGCTGTGCAGATCAAACTGGGAGTCTGCTCGGAATTAAAACCACCCCGTGGAGGTTGCAGCTCGACCCCCGGCACACACGGGCTTGCGTGGCAGCGGAGGTTGAATTTATACCTCACGGGCCTTCCTGGGGTGTGAGCTGAGCCCCGTTCCTAACAACCAGCCAGGTGTTCCTGCCAAAAGGTGGGAGATCCACCCACCAGCACTGTTGTCCTCACAGCTCCTGCCCAGGGGCTGCGAGGAGCTGGGGATGGAGGTGCCTCTCTGGCACAGGGAAGCATCGCTTGATGCCACATGTCTTGAATTTCCTTACTCTGCCTCCTTAGGGAGCCGAGGAGTGGCCTGGGAGCTGTTATTCTGCTTTCCCCAAAGGGCTGCTTTGCTTGCTGATCATCCTGCTTCATTTTAAAAGAAGCCCCTCTCCAGGGCACTCTGGGCATATGAAAATAATGTAGAGCCCACGGCAGTGGCTGAGCACTTCATGACTACTGTGCAAGCCCGGCACAAACAAATCGGAGTCATTCGTGACCGCTGCCCCATGGAGAGCTCCACAAAGCACCACGGCGAGCTGGCTGCCGCCGCTCACCCCGCACACTGCTCGGGAGGAGCCGGCTGACATTCATCGTGTGCCATCCATCACGCCGGAGGACAGGCGGCAGTGTCATTGTGGGCATTCCTGGCGTGTCACCGCCGCTGGGACTCATTCCGTGCGGCTTCTCGGGTATAGCTTGGAGCCCACTGCAGGGAGCGGTGAGGGTGGGAGCTGGCCCCAGCAGTGCTTGTGACGAGTGAAGTAGGACTAGATGATCTTAGCAGTATCTCCAACCTTAACGATTCTATGATTCTAAGTGCTGCACCCAAGCGGGACCTCTGGCAGCCCTCCAGACGTGAGTGGGGATTAGCATCAGCTTAGAGCAGAAGCTTTGAGACCTTGTATCTCCATCAGACCCCCTTTGTGCCCTATGCCATGGTTGTCTAAACCGAGCTGCCCTTCTTGCTCGCCAGTGGTTGCAGCCAAGAAGTGAAATGCAGGCTCTGAGCAGGGGCCTTCCGCAGCACGAAAGGGTTAAGCCGTGTTGTTCATTGTCACATGGTGCTGGGAATGCAGAGGCAGCGAGAGGCTGGGGAGCACATCTTGACTGCACATGTGGCCACAAACACTTCAAAGTGCTTCCCTCAGACTGACGGAACAGCCTGACGCCGACTGTAAATGCCCTTGACACGCAGAGTGGAAAATATCAAACGCTTCGGCAGTCCCCCCGAAACGCAGCCTGTTTTCACTGGGGAAGGCCTTAATGAACCTGTGCGGGAGAGGAGGAGGAGGAGGGCCAGGCAGACGGCGATGGGACGAGTGGTTCTCATTTAGCCCGTGTACGGGTACACGCCAGCCTGGGCAACTGGACTTAATTGGAGGTGAAGCCGAGTGCTCTAGGATATTTTGAGAGGGGCCGGGACATCGACTGCAGGCAGTTCCGTGTCAGGACCCTGCCGTACTTACCCCTCCCTGCCCCATCGCCTGAGCACCACTGCACAATTAGGAACAAAGGGGCATCCAGGCTGGAGGATTTTCCCTTTCCTTCAGAAATCTTCACCTCCTTCACCTTCAGCTGTGAAATGTCTGCCCCAGCCAGGTGCTCTGTGACACCAGCATCAACTCCAGCCCCAGAGGAAGCCAGACTGGCAAGGGACATCCCCACCTCAGGGGAAGGTGTGTGGTGGCCCCATCCTCCTTGGGCTGTGGAATGGTAGCATTGGACAGGGAAGATTTAGATTGGATAAAAGGAAGAAGATTTTACAATAGGGGTGGTGAGGCACTGGCACAGGCCGCCCAGAGAGGTGGTGGTGCCCTGTCCCTGGAGACATCCAAGGTCAGGCTGGATGGGGCTCTGAGCACATAACGGAGCTGTGGGTGTCCCTGTTCAGTGCAGGGGGTTGGACCAGATGGCCTTTAAGGGTCCCTTCCAACTCAATTTTGTGATTCTGTGATTCTGTGATTCTGTGATTCTGTGATTCTGTGATTCTGTGATTCTGTGATTGGGGACACAGTGTGTGAGGAAAGCATCCCACCTTCGTCACCCAGAACATGTGTCTCATGTGTCTGGCTGCTGGTTTTGAGTAGATGTTGCCCTTGCTGCGTGGAAACCTAAGTTATGGGCAGAAGGCGTGGGCCTGTGCTGGTGGAAGAGGTGTCAGGCAGCAACATGTGGCTCTTGACCACCTCTTGACCCTGAATTAGCATCAAAACCACTGAAACCCTCCCCCATGGCCTATGTTGAGCTGGATCCTCATGAATGGTGGCTGATGGGGCCTGGCCTGTGGCAGAGGAGGGGACAGCAAGGCAGCAGGCCTACATGCGGTCTGCCTAGCTCTGGCACAGCTCACATCGCCGCACGGCTGAATGGTGCTCGGCTGGCTGCAGGCAGGGATCCATCACTTATGACACATTTGGCATGAGTGAAATTGCCTCATAAAATGCTTCTCAGATCCGCAACAACTTGAGGGACCTCGGGAGGGAAGAGAAAGAGTGGAAAGTTCAGATGTTCAGCTGCAAAGTCCCGTTTTTGGAAGCAAAAGCAGACAGGGAGGGAGACCACCAAGGGGCAAGAGGTGTAATGAAGGGGTAAAGCTGAGGTGTTGCAGCTCACGGAGCTTCATCTACGCTTTCAGAGGGAGCATACAACTTGGACCACCTCCATCTCCTTGGGAGAGCAACCAGTATTCCAGATAACGACGAGGTAGAACAGTTAAGAGGGCTTTAATGGAGCATCTTTGGGGAACAATAATAAGAGGGTAAACAGAAGACGTAGGCGCCACCATAAACTGCTAACTGCTGGCAGCGCGGATGTGAAAAAGCAAACCTGGGAGCCTGGGCAGTAAACAACAGGAGGTAGGAATAGCCACCAATGGAGAAAAAATAATAATAAAAGAGAGCTGGTATTTCAGAAACTACGTGGGAAGGTTCAGCCATGGCTGGATTTCCCAGCAGTGCTCTGTTCAGAGGAGATGCTGCTGCCTTCTTTAGGGTTACAGCTTCGGTGCTGGGGGCAGGGTCGGGGCGCGGGGTCCTGGCGCGCTGACGGCTGAAGATGGATGGATGGCCGAGCTGCAGATGGATGGCTGCTGTCAGCTGGTGGCCGGCCTCGCCAGCCCGGGAAAGGAAGCAGACTCCATGCCCAGTCCTTTTAAAGGCTTTTGCCTCGGGTTATGATTTATTGTTAGAAAACAAAGGATGTTTAAGGAAAAAAAAAAAAAGGCAACACAAAATAAAACATCTCAATTGATGAAAGCTGTCTTTGGTCCCTAGTGGCTTTTCCCCCGCTCGTTGAGCCTGGGAGCCAAGGAGGGATGCATCCCCCCACAAATCACAGCTCCTTCTGCCTTTTGGGCTTGCATCTCTCCAGCCTGGTGATGGGCAGGGACTGCGTAACCTATCCCCAGGCTGTCATCGTGCCAGCGAGCATGACACCATGCATGAGCTCTGACCACTACTATTTATATGCAGTGAGGGACCAGATTTTTAAAAGCACAGAGGTGCCCAGATCTAGACCCTAGCTCTGGAAAAAGAACAACTTCCCTAGGCTGGAAATAGTTAGGAGCAAAATTAGGAGTGGGAGAAATTGTTTAAACAAACAAAAAAATGTAGAACAGCTGATAATGGGGAAGCGTTTAAGGCTGTTTTGTGAGATGCTCTCAGATAACTGCTATTCTGGGAGCCTCAGCGCTGCTTTACATAAACAAGTCCCAGCTAAGTGAGAAGGTGGAACAGCATTACCGTAGGTGTAACGAACACGTATGCTTAGATAAGTACAGTCATATGTGGCACCGATGTGCCTGCATGTTAATGGTTTAATGATAATGGTAAATAAAACGTGAGAAATCTGATAGCAGCGGGCAGAAGTCAATGCGTGTGTGCAGGCACCTGGGATGAGGACCCAAAGGCAGGAGTGGAAAATCTGTTGCTGCTGGGGTTAGTGATAATAAGAAATTGTTTCGATGTACCAAGAGAAGCCAAATCCTATAATGAGGTCCCAGACAATATTAGGAAAATATTCAGCCTGCGTGTAGAAGAGAAAAGTGATTTGTTCAACATTTATTTTCTCTTTGGAAAGAAGTAGGATGACACACTCATGCTTTACGGAGATAATGAAATACTATGTACTCTGTCGGTGACGAAGCCATGTGTTAAACGGCAGTGATTAAAGTTAGACATTCTGCAGGATCAGATATCTTGCATCAAAGGGTAAACAAATTGGCCCGAGAGCTCTCTGAACCATTAGTGTTGAGTTTTAAACAAATCTGGGAACTCTGGGGAAGTTCCAGGGAACTGGAAAAAAAATCTACCACTGAGCTAATGCAGCAGTAAACAAGGTGACCCAGGGAAACAAGCTGTGTTTGGCAGGACCTGGGTCCAGAAAGGCTGATTGTAAGGAAAGCGCTTACGGAACAGTCCATATAGACTCACAGTAAGGGAGTCAATCAGCTGCAGCTTGCAGAAAATGGATGCTTTTAGAGTTTGTGATGGGACAGCCACCTTAAGTGACATACAAAGCATGCCTCCAGACCTAAGATTTGGAGAGCGTTCTGGGATAACCTCATCAAAACACAGCTTGGGTCCCTTGGCCAGGAGGACTCTCTTCAACAGGGCATGCTTTGACCCAGCTGCATGCAGGGTATTCAGCAGCTCGAAGGTTTGGCTGCCACGCATGGCTGGAAGCCTCAGAGCAACGCAGCTCCTCAGCTCCACAGCTCTTCTGGGCTTGTGAGAAACGGGATCCATCAGCCAGCAGAAAGGTACCTGTTGTGCATCCTTCCCAGAGCTGCCCCACATACATATCAATTCAAATGCAGCTGTTCCCAGTCACGCCCATTTATTCTTTCAAGTCGTGATAACGATCATCTCAGCTTTGGTGTGTGTGACAGTCTGTCTATTCTCTCCAGCCAAGTTTCCACAACAGTGGTATTTACAGTCAGATGCTTGCATGGGCTGAAATGCCAGGATGAACGCCTATGGAAGCTGAGACCCCAACTATCGTAGGTATGCTGTTTTCAACCTAGTATTCTTTTTGGAGTCCAAAATACGTTCCTTGAGCATTGGAAACCATCCTCACCCCCCTCCCCCCCCAGTTAGAAAACCTTAATCTGTAAATAAATGCTGAGCACGTATGAAAGTTCTGTCCTTATTCACTGCAGGAGTACCTTGCAGCATCTTGACAAGCTGGTGGGGCACAGCCTGCAGTTCCCTGGTTTATAAAAGAGAATTCCTGATCCTGCAGAGCATGGAGGACCCAAAAGCAGGCAGTAGCAGCCTGAGAGCTTTCAAATGTTTGACTTTGCAGAAGGTCTACTCCAGGCTTTGCCGGGACGCATCGGCCCAAGATGAGAAACAAAGACATGTGGAATGTTGGGTAGGCAGATGGGGACCAACGCAGCTCTCCAGCATCTCCCCAGGGGCAGCCCCTTCCCCCGAGCAACGGTTTGACCCACAGCAGTTTCATTAGTGAGGGTTGGTGGGATGGCCATGAACGTATGTGTGGTGCATTGGTGGGGTCAGCAGGATATGGCACGAAATTCCCTTTCCCTCGCAAGCTGCGTGCTCCATCACTCAGGAATGCAAACGGCCACATGTTTGGCTGAAAAATGATCGTCTTCAGGAAGGGAACAGGTCTATCAGGCTAAAGGAAGGGAACAACTCAAAGCAGGAATGACATGCAGGAATGACACCTCAGGGCTTCAAATTTGTTCCCCATCAATGAGGAGGAAGAAAATTGACCTCGACGCTGTTGGGGTTGACAGATCTTAAATTTAATCTCCTCTAAAGGCAAGACATGACCCTGTTGCTGGGTGTTGTACGGCTGCAGCTGTTTTACCCATTGGCTTTTCCTACTCTCTGGCCACCTTGCAACATCTCCAGCAGAGCAGAGTCGTATTCCTGCCTGCACACTGGCTGTCAAACACCAACTTCAGCGGGATTTTCTGCGTACAGTTGCAGCCAGGACTGTTCAGATCAACATTGGCACTGGGGAGGTGAGCTCGGCCCCCAACCCCTTTTCCTCAAGGCAGGTATTTTTCTTCCTGCTCAATTTTCCTGGAGTCCTAAGCCAGGGTTTTTGGGGGGTTGCTTTCTCTGCCATTGCTGTTTTTGCCTGTTTCTTCCTCTTTGTTTTGCATCATCAGGCATTTCTAATTTGGGGCCCTGGAAAGGCTGGCAACCCAAACTAATTGGAGCCTGGGTGGTCTGTAGGACACAGGAGCTGGCTGGGTCTCCCCCCCAGATGCTGCAGGAGCTGAGGCTACCTGGATCGCACGTCTGAATAACCGCGAGTTTTTTGTTCTACCAGTGGAGCCAAAGCTCTGAAAGAAGAAAAGGTCCTGCCAAGTCAGCAGAACCCATCCATCTTCCCAGTGAGACAAACAAAAAAGGATTTCAGGTTAATCGATCTGCCCCAAACAAAGTGTTTTGGTTTGGCCTTCCTCACTTCCCTGTCTCTTCCTCTGTTCTCCTGTTCCGACTGTTTGGATTTAGGATCTGCTGAATTCAACCCAAAGCCACAGATGGGTCCAGTCCACTTGAATTAGTGCTTCCCAGCAGACAAAATCCATATCTGAGAACTCGTGCGCAGTTTTTAGGTTCAATAATTTTCTCGATCACAAATTCCCTCCGTTGACCTTGGTCCAAATGCTTGGGCTCTGCGGGACCCTTGTTTATTTGTGTAAGATGCTCTTCTCTTTCAGCACTGGTTGTTCCTCAAGGCGAGCACTATATTTAAGCTGCACTCTTGTGTTTACGCAGTTGGCTGGTGCGGTGTTGTGAAACCGTTGCCTGAAGCCTGCTCGAAGATGGAGGGCACTCAGTGCAGATGGGCTTTTTGCTCCATCAATCTGCCAAACTCCAGCCAACCCCTGCTATTTCGGAGGCTCGTGATCTGACCAACTTCGGCGGCTGTCACAAGGATGGAGAAAGGCCCATCTCCTCACTCAGGGGACACTTCTTGCCAAGCCTCCAGGCAGCGCTGCTTCTCTGTAAAATGGTTGTAATAATGTTTTAACATGGGCATAAGAAAAAAAAAAAAAAAAAGGCAAGACCTCCCTAAACCTTGTTCAAAGGGCTGGTGGAAATGGAGTCATGGAAATTTTTGACGAATACAAAACAAAACACGGCCAGAGGCAGAAACCCAGCATGGAAAATTGGAGCCCGGTTAAAGTCTGGCAAAATTGTAAGTGGAGAAACATTTAGTCTGTTCTCTTCTGTTCTGATCCTAAAAAGCTGCCTGATGTTTCTTCTCCTCTGGGAGGAGAGCTCCGAGGTGAATACTCAGCTCAGTGCACAACTGGGAGGTGTTTGCGTTGGCCATGGGGATGGTGGTGCGAGAGCTGTGATGGATAGTAGAACATGACATAGTCAGAGGGGGTCAAAGGCCTCCTGGGAAAAGGAACCAAGGAAATGGCATCCAGGCTCTCGTTCAGCCACTGGTCCCATGGTAGCGAGGGAAATGTCAGAGTTGACATGCCCTGTCCCTCGGTGCCTCAGAAAGGGGGTGTGGGGACAGAGCACTGAGTAAGGGAGGTGGCAGAGGGGCAGTGCTTAGTGAGGCAGGGGGAAATGTGTTCACGCAGAGATGGAGGGACCAAGCCACTTTTCCTGTCGGGATCTCCATTCCTGCGCCCTGTCCTCCCAACATTGGAGCCAGCAGGAAGGGACGTGATCGTGGCAGCTATGACAATGCCTGCCCAGGGCCAGTCTGACCACGTCCAGCTTTCTCCATCTGGGAGATCCCCAGCTGATGACTCAGCCTGAGGAATGCGCGTCGGAGCCGCTTCCCCTCGGCCATCTGCGGAACGGCCTCTCCCAAGAATTGTCCCGCTGCTGCCTCCAGCGAGGCCATGCACATGGCATCTGCCTGGGTTCTGTCCTTGCACCTGGACCTGGTAGCTCCTGGGCTGCTCCTCCATCCTTCTGCAAAGAGGCTTCACTCACTGTCCCAAAGCTGGGCACAGGGGTCCATCACAATGGTGTGTCACTAAGGGGCACACGGCCATGGCGTGTCCCAGACCTCAGTGCTTAAAGATGAGAAGCAATGGGACTCCCAGAAGTGTCTTGGCACCAGTCTGTGCTGAGGAAGGTGGGGCAGCAGGGAGTGGGTCGCTTCTGCTGATGGACACACAGATGTGTCAGCAGGACAAGCTATTGCTGTAAGGGGCCAAAATGAATCCACTTGGGGTTCAGATAAAATCTGGTGGATGCCTTTTCATGCACCACTTGTGTTCAGGTCTGATAGAGTGGTTGGATTGGAAGGAACCTCGGAGACCATCTAGTCCCAGCCCCCTGCTGCGGGTTGGTTGCCACCCACCAGATCAGGCACCAGATGTTCACGTTCACACAACCTTGTGCTGGAGCCAGCACACTGCCACTTGAGCTGTGGCGTAAGAAGGTGGAAATGAACTCCACCTCCTGACTGTTCAAGCCTTTGCCACAACAGAAATGAAATAAGGAGCCCCTACCTGCAGCCTTGCCCTGTTTTTAGGTACCCAAGCCCAGATCCACAAAGTTATGTTGGAATCCTGTCATCCATGGGAACCTTCATAGACTCCCTTGGTTGAGGAATGACCCCCTGCTTCTTCATTTGCTTGTTTGGGACATTTATTTAGTGCGGTTCCAAACAGCCAAGCCAGTCTCTTTCTTGGTATTTTCTTGACAAAAACTAGGATTTAGGCTGAGGTCCTCACTGGATGCTGCCTGCCTGCAGACATACCACAAAGCGCTGTACCTGGTCTGGGTGGAAAGGGGACAGACCGCCAGCTCCAGCGCCGGGACGGCCGCGCCGCGCTGCGTGCGGTTAGAGCCGGCTCGATGCTGAGACGGCAGCGGTATTGAATGTGCGTACAGCAGACAGACTGGTGCTAAAGCACTTACTGGGAACATTAATAAACCGTGGACCACCCTTCCTCATCATGTGATGTGGTTCTGTCTATAGGCAAGATATGTAAAAACAATTTAAAATTAATTTAGCTTTTAAACCTTTTAAAAACACATGAAAAACTCAACCTTTTGATATAGGATTGGGCTGTTTTTCCAAGTGGGAAAATGTTCACATCAGGATTGATTTAATTTTTTTTTTCCCCTTTTAAATCATAAACAGTCCCGGTACAAGAAACAGTAGCTGTTATTGATTAAAAGTTCATTTGCCTTGTCTTTGCTGATGATTGATATTTGGGAAGGAGGGATAGAAGAAGGGAAGGGTGTTGTACTTTGGAGAGAAAAAGAAAACGTGTCACATGTTACCTGCATCTTAGAATAATGTTAGTCTTGGAAGGAGCGTGGCTTGCAAAAAATAATAATTGTTTTAAGGTTCAGCAGATCCCGGTCCCTTTCGCGCGTGCTTTAATGCGCTAGACGGGCCCCCTAGAAATAGCGGCGTGATGCAGGAGGGGAGCAAGGCAATTGCATTTCCAAATGGGATTTTTATGGCCCGTTGAAGGAAAGCAGCTACCCACTGGATAGCGCCGCGCGGTTCCCAGCAGTGGTTTTTAAATGCTTCCTTTTGCCAGCACGTGTGCCGTGCTGCCGAACCGGAGCTGCTTGCAGGGTTGCACTACAGACCCAAAGCCTCTGGAATTATCTGGGGTTCTCAACCCCTGTAACGAGCTGGGGTTCCCGGATACAGCCGGGGATGGGATGGGCAGTGGTTGTATTTTGTCTTCGGTGGGACATGCCCGTGGGCACCCATTGCCTACTCTGCCTTTAAGTTGGCAGCCTTGAAGCTCTGCAAAATCTCTGACCTCCTGGAGGGCTCTGTTTTCAGCTGATTGACATGGAAACCACACTGGGATGCTGGAGGTGGGGGTCCCACTGGCTCCACGACGTTCAAAGGAGCCAGGCTCAATGGGGCATGAAGGGTATTTCTCAGCCAGAACATTTTAGTGGGCATGGTGGGGACGGGTCGGTGGTGGGACAGGATGATCTTAGTGGTCTTTTCCAACCTTAATGACTCTATGGTTCTGTGATTTTCTGAGTGAACAGGACAGATTCAGGGAAGGTGAAATTCTGTGAATTTTTCCCCATTCCCCAAATTGTTGAAATGGAGAACATGGTGAATAGGGAAACATTTTGCTTAGATGTTTTCAAAGCCTTTGTCTTGGCCCCGTCTTTGGTTTCAAGACCTCCTTTAGTTTCAATAAGAAATAAAAATCTTTTAAAAAAATACTTAAAACATCTGTCAAAACAGAAACTTCTCAGTAGAACCGAAATCTGCTTTTTCCAAGACTTCATAATTTGCTGAAAATATTTGTGGCAAAATTTCTTCCCAGCTCATTCCTGGTGCAAAACTCTTCTGAAGCGCTGGGGAAGGAGCACGCTGGGATCTGTAGAACTCGTGGGCGCCTCGTCCCAGCTCTGCTCCGAAGGTCCCTCAACACCATGGGAAACTGTGGCAAAAAAAAAAAATCCAACAAATTTCCCAAGGGAAGGAGTTAGGATTGCACTGCATGCACCTTTAGACTGCTTTAATAAAAGTGCGTGGCACTGGTTTATATATTGGTGTGATGGAAACTAACCTTATACTGGCCCAGAGGGAGGCATCAAGTTCCCACCTTGAAGGGCAGAGTTAAGGGTATCTCAGCCTTGGGCTGGTAAACTTGACTTGAGCTGATTCATTACACATTATCCAAAAATGGTTATGTCCATAAGGCAGAGGCATCTGGCATTTTATTGCATTTTCCGATGTTTCAAATTGATCTGAAAGGAGGAGAGAGGAAGGGAAAGGCATCAGTGTCTGACACGTGTGGCTGTTCTCCTGTTCTGCTACCTGTGTAAGGGCAGGCGTCTTTATATCCTCCTGACTTTATTGCTGGCTTTCCCACAAACTACCATTCCCTGGTACCTGCACTGCCTACCATTCCCTTACATGGGGATCACATCCTGCTCCTCTGAAGCACTTTATCCTTGGGAGAAGCAGAATCCACAAAAGCCACAGATCCAGAGCGGGGTCCCCCTGCCCTGCTCAAAGGTTCTGGACTCGCAGGGAATGGGCTCAACCCATAACCCCTCCAGCTCATTAATGCCTTGTGTTAATTAACATTAACCGTTTGCTTGACTTGGTGTCATCCCCGCTGCCTCCCACATCACGGCACCAGGGTTGCATCCACATTGCAACACCCCACCAGTGGAGCAAGGCATAGAGGTGAGATCCCAGCCAGCAGTATGTCTGGGTCTGTACAGGAGCAGGGGACAAATGACACAGAAGGGCCACCTCCCTGCCAAGGGTCACCCCAGGGAGCTGGCACAAGCCCTGACCCGACAGGACCTCCCCTGCTCCAGAGAGGATGGAGTTTCAGGGCTTTGCAGCGCACGCACCCGTGCCAAATCCCCTCTCCAATGCAGGCGTTCCTAATCATGCATAAATATGGCAGTGGATATAGCCGTCTGTGTTGCTCCAGAGAGAGCCTTTGATCCTGGATTGAGAGCTCATGTTTCAGGTGTTTGGGCAAATCAAAAGTACAAAATAGAAACTCCAAATTGCCTTGTAATTTTTAAGAGGCAGATCAGGAAGA
The DNA here is from genome assembly GCF_002078875.1 of Numida meleagris. Taxonomy (NCBI): domain Eukaryota; kingdom Metazoa; phylum Chordata; class Aves; order Galliformes; family Numididae; genus Numida; species Numida meleagris. Next base: position 5,411,159 of record NC_034415.1, on the reverse strand, counting down.
CACTGCTGGCTGGATGGGGAACAGATGTCTCCCCATCGGCTGCAACGCTGTCCAGAGCTGAGAGGCAATGTGGATGTTGATGGTTCGGAGAACACGTCTCAGACCGTATGGATCCTCTGTGGGGAGGATGGCAACCCCCATCATCTGTCTGTTCAGACAACAGCCCAGAGCTAGCCCTGTCCCTCCTGCTCCTTGTCACCTGTGGAGAACCACCTCTGCATGGGGAGTGAAGGAAGTCCTGGCCACAGGTGGGCCAGCAGCAGAACCTCCCTGGGCTGATGGAGCCACCTGGGGAACACTGGGCCCTATAAAACGGGAGGCAGGAGGGTTTACCCTTCCCTCAGTACTGCCAGCGGCAGGGTAGGGAGGAGGATGAGGAGAAGACAGGATGAAGGGGAGCCCCTAGCTTGGGGAGTATGGAGGTTATTTTATGTCACCTTGCTTGGAGAAGTTTTGGGAAGCTCTTGCTGTGGAGCAGGTATGTAAAAGGAGTGTGATGCTTACGGTTGTCCATGAGGGGAGCCCAAAGGAGGACGGTTTGTGCTGGCTTGGTGCATGTGATACCCAGCTCCCCTTGGGTGGATGCCTTGGCTGAAGCTCCAAACCACTTGAAAAGGGCTGGGGCTTGTTGCTGCCTCTGAGTCAGCGGAGCCTTGAGGTTAGGGCAGGGCTCTGAGTCATGGATGCTGGAGCTGCTGGGTGCCAAGATGGTTTCTGATGGAACAGAGCAGAAGTTGCCCTTGGCATTGAGAGAACCTGAGAAAGGACAGGCCAAGAGTCTGATTCAGGGATGGAGGGAGCAGCTATGTTGTTCCACCTAAAGCTGGTGGCCCAGAGTGGTCTTGGTGCCTGGCTGGTCCTCACTGTCTTGATGCTGGCTTGAGGAAGGGCTGCATCCTCTTCCTCTTCCCCACTGAGCTGTTGCCTTGGGCAGGTGGGTGAACTGGAGCTGTGATGTGTCAATCCCACGCCTGTGCATGTCTCTCCTCGGCAGAGAGGGGCTCTCAAGCTTGACCTGCCCAGGGAGGAGCTGCCAGGCATGGGGTGCTTCTCCCTGAGGGCCTGGACCAGCTGCCATGGAGCAATGTGGAGGGAATAGCTTTGGGACCGCCATTGCTCCTCAGTTGAAGACCCTGGATGGGCCATAACATGGTGCTGGGAAGCTCACTCAGAAGGCTTTACCCCAAAATATCCCTAATCAGAGGATTCCAGATGGAGGCTCCTGGGCTAGGTTGGAGGAGCACCTTGTCCCCAGCATGGTGCTCTCTGCTAGCCATGTTGTGTCCATCTTACTGGGCCACGGCACAGCTCCTCCTCACCCTGTGCCTACCCACAGCCCCTGACCTGAGCAGTGTGTCATCTCCGTGGCCCCATGGCAGGGGATGGAGCTGCTCATGCTTTGGCCCACACCGCCAGTGATTGATGCTGTGGCAGGAGGCTGTCACTGAGCGTGGCTTGGCCACCAGCCCCAGGCTGGGAGCAGAGCCTTAGCATGCTGGGCCCAGCGGGTGCCAGCTCCAGCGCCTCTGGTCCTCAGTGCTGCGTTCCCCTAAATCTCCCCGAGCCTAGGGAGGGGTGTGGGGTGTGATGGGACAGCTGCTGTGAATTAGTCCTCACTGCTAAATTGCCTCTGTGCCCTCCCCCCTCCCTGAAAAGCAAGCTGCAAACCCCTCTGAGTTTATGATCTGCGAGTTCATGCAGCCTCCATTAATTTTATGAGTAGATTTTCCTATATCTGATCTCATATATCAGCTGTGGGAGCAGGAGGTGGGGGGGGAATGTGATGTAAGCCTAGGCTAACATGCAGTGCCGCTGGCAGGGCAGGTATGCGAGTGGTTGGCCTTGGGGCCATTGCTCCTTCTGCTTATGGGAGTGCTTTGGGGCTCCCCGGGCAGGAGGGGCTTCTGAAGCCCCCAGATTTGCTGCTCTGTGGCATGGGATTATAACTGGAGAATGACAGCGATTCAGGTTGGAGAAGGCCTTAAGATCACGCGGGTGAACCATCAGCTTAACTGCGAGTCCGTGACTAAACAGTGTCCCTCAGTGCCACATCCACATCTCTCGAAGTACCTCCAGGGAGGGGGATTCCACTTTCTTCTCGGAAGGAGCGACTGGGAGTTGGCACAGGCTGCCAGGGGAGGTGGCGGTTACTGTTCCCAGAGGTGTTCAAGGACTGTGGGGATGTGGCTCTGAGGGACGTGGTCAGTGGGCGCGGTGCGGATGGGCTGGGGTTGGACCTGATGTTCCTAGAGATCTTTCCAATCTCTGTGATTCTGTTCCATTTCTCCTTCTCAGCCCATGGGAGTCTGTGGGGCTCCAGCCCAGGTGTGACTCGTCCCCAAGGGATGTGGGCAGTGTTACAGAGATCCTGCCTGGAGCAGGCCCTGTTCCCTCCCCTAAGACTTCCCTGAAGCTCTCTCCTAGGCTTTATTTATTTTTCCAGCAGTGCTTTGTTTCCACTGATTACCAGGGTCCTTTTCAGCGACGTTTTTTTGATGATCTGGTCATTCCTTTTGAATTAAACCTGACGATTTTTATTTGCCTTGCCAGCACTTTGTATTTGTTTCCCAACTGGCAGCACTTAGGAATTTTTAGCAGCTTTATGTTGAAAGACTTTGGGGATTTTTTTTTCTCTCCCCAGGATCAATTTTGCAGTGGAAAAATCCCATTTTTCAGCTATCTCTGTGCATTGGTTCTGACAGAGCACCCTGTCCCAAACCAACAGTAACCAAACCACAGAAATTGTTCTCAAAGAAGCGATCAAAAAGGAGAGAAAAAGGAACCAACTAGAATTTCTTTTTCTTTCTATATTCTGAGAAAGCATGTGAATTGTCCTGCTTTCAATTCTTCCCAGAACATCGTAGTGATGTTACAAATTTAGTCATAAAGCTGCGGTTGAGTTATAGTTATCATTGTAAAACAATAATAACTATGCAGATACTTATTATGGTGAATTAAGTTACAATGATAGTAAATCTGTCATAATAACCATGGCAACTCTCTTAGCCACGCAGTAGGAATCCTGCGATGTTATTGATAAAATCTGCTGAACTCTGCTGTCTTACCCTCCGCAGAGCCGCTGCAGCGTTTTATTGTAAATGGTGATTAAATGATGCAAACCATATCTCCCCCAGCAGTCATTTGTTCTCTTCCTTTGCATGAAGCCCTGAGTCGGACCCATTAAATGCTCTGTGATTTAGCAGGCGGGACTGGGGACTACAGGTGGGATGTCCTGGGGGAACTGGGCTCAGAACTAAAGGAAGGGTTTGGTTGGTGTTATTGGGATGGCCGGTGTTGGGTTGGACTGGAATGGGGAGTCCTGGGTTTGGCTGATGTATTGGGATGGCTGGTGTTGGGTTGGACTGGAATGGGGAGTCCTGGGTTTGGTTGATGTATTGCAGTGGCCGGCATTAGGTTGGACTGGGAATGAAGAGTACCCCCATAACACGTGGTGTTGAGGATGCTGAGCCCTCCTTAGGGCTGGAGGTGGTTGGTGATCATGGTGTGGTGATGCTCTGATGTCCTTTATGGCCCCACATCACTCATCCTTGCCCCTGGCCAGCCCCACTAGCACCAGAATAACCCACAAGAAAAGCTGTTCCCATGAATTTCCCCAACTTGTTTTCAGGGTGAGGGAAGATCACACCTCTCCAAATGCCTCCGGGAGCCAAACCACAGCAGCTCCTTCCTAGTTTCCACCACCCTCATGGATGTGCGACCTTACACATGGATGGAGCAATGCTGGGCAGGGTGTCACGTTGCCCAGGCAGCGATGCACATAGCGGCATCCTGTCCCATCTCCATGGCATGTGACAGCTTGGGGACCCCCACCTTTGGCCTCCATCCCATTACAGAGTAGGGCAGTCTGTCATCCCAAGCCGGCCTCAACCTTAGCCGGGGGGATGCTGAGCAGTGATAGCAGCCAGTTGAGAAGCCCCAGGGCTTTGTGACTGAGGCAGGCTCCGGCTCCATCATACCCGTCCTCCCTGCCAGCGTTGCCAAAAATGGGTATGTTTCTCCTTTTGTCATTTTTCCATTGTAACGCTTTCACGCTGCTTCAGGAAAAAAGGCTAATAATTTATCACCATAATGAGGTTTTTCTGGCTGAAGAAAAGCCCGTTAATGTCTCGCTGAGTATAGGAACCAAAGTTCTGTTGTGAGTGTTTATATTTTCTAATTACTCACAGATGACTCCAATTGTGTCAGTGTGCAGCTGGATATTAGACTGTGAGCACTCACTGTTTTATGCCCCATTTGTTTACTGGCTACGCCGCTCCAGCCTGCCAAGCTCAGGAAGGAAGTACAAGATTTTGGAAAGTGGAGGTGCTGGGAAGTGCCAGGCTGCCCAGGTACCATCTCGCTGAGTGTGCTGCTCCTGCAGGATGCTTTGGTGCTGGCCCTGGAAGGGGCTGTGTAGGTCAGCTGCTGCCCCCAGAGCACACCTGGTGTAGGTTGGAGAGGTTGTGATGGAGCCAATGGAGAATCTCAGCTCTCACCATGAGGTCTCACCCATTTGAGTGCCACTTCTTTAAAATATAGCTTTTTTTTTTTATTAAAGAGTAAAGATTCTGTGTATTTTGCACATTTGGGGGTGCTTTGGAATCTAATGAGGTTCAGCAAGGCCAAGTGCAAGGAGCTGTGCTTGGCTCAGGGCAATCACAGGTATATGTACAGACTGGGAGAAAGACTTGGGAGTCCTGGTGGGTGAAATGCTGGACATGAGCCAGCAGTGTGCTCTTGCAGCCTGGAAGGCCAACAGCATCCTGGGCTCCATCAACAGAAAGGGGTGGCAGCAGGGTGAGGGCTGGGGAAGGATGGAGCCCCTTTGGCTCTGCCCATCAGTGCTGTGCTCTCCTCGCTCCCAAAGATGCTCTGCAAATTGTTCTCTCAGTTACTGACTCAAATTTTGTGTAACGCTTTGCGGACAGACTTTCTTTATTCACTGCTGATTGGAAACTTATCGGTATAATTACACAAACATGTTTTATAGGTTAGTATTAGCACTATTAAATGGCAATCTGGTATTTACTTTAAGTTATATTAACTGTTACTGATTACTGTTACGACAAATGCTGACAATTATTGAATGAAGCCCATTTTCAACCGTGAGCTCCCTATATAAGCCACTGTGCAGTGCTTTTCTCTCTGGCTCTACCGAGCAAAAGGTCTCCAAGTACCCAGATGCCTTGATGCATTGATGTGGCTAAGAGCACCGTGGGTTTCATATGGAGTCACTGTCCTTGGGGGTGTTCAAGAGCCACGGAGATGTGGCACTGAGCGACATGGTCAGTGAGGATGGATTGGGGTTGGTTTTAGAGGTTTTTTCCAACCTTAATGACTCCATGATTCTATACTGCAAAATGTGAGCTCTTATTTAAAAACTGGATTCTCCAGATTGCTTGTTCTGTTCAGTGCCTTTCTTCCTACTTACCTTGGGCACCAGGAAACTCCAATATCCAGCACATCATTCACAGTGCCTGAACTCACCCAGTGCTTTTTTGGTTGGGGGCTTTTATTTTTTCCAAGGCTACGGATGCTGAAAGCCTCTGCGCAGGGAAATGGCCTCATCCTGCTGGCCCCGTGGTGTTGTCTAGATGGTGGGACTTGGTTTGCCCCTAAGGGGGAAGCTGTGGGGCTTCTGGGTTCAATGTCTCTTCTGCTGCTCTGCTGGGGGCTGGTGGGGAATTGGACATTTGGGAGCTTGTTGAATCAGGAAAGAAAGTTGGCTTTATGAAAAGGAGCTCTAAAGGACTCAGGATGCAATATAAGTTCTGTTTCCAGTTGAGTAGATTGGGTTAGACTTCAGGTTGCAGAGAGAGTAAAATAACCTTGTGCCATTGGTCTAGATGTATGTCCATGTAGGGGATGGCCTGCCTCCTGCCTGGGGATGAGCTGTGGTGCTGGAGCCCTCTGGTCTCTGCTCCATCCATGCACGGGATGGCAGTGGTGCAGCCTCTGAGGGCTGCTTGGGGAGCAATGTGCTTTGGATACAGAGCACCTGGGAGCACTAAATGATGACTTACATGGGGCTGTATAAAAGTAAGGACTCATTTTGTCTTGGATATGGCTCAACAAATGGAAGTGATCATCTCCCAGTTCTCTGGAGGGGTGGGAAGTGGGGGCTTCACCCCACCGCGTGCTTCCAGGTCTGACCTATGTGTGTCAGGGGAGCAGCAGAGGGGCATGGGGCAGCCCAAACCTCCCCTGTGCTTGTTTTGGTGGGGATGCACATCCAGGATCAGGGGAGAAACCAGGAGGGTCAGCAGGGCTGGGGCTTGCTTGGTGACACCAGGAAGGAGATGGGCCCCAAGCAAAGCACAACCTGTGGCCAGGAGGGTGGCAAGATGCTGAGCTCTGTTTCCAGCATCCCTCTGGGTGGATTCATTTTCAGCGTGGGGCAGTGCCTGCTGACAGTGGGGTGCAGGGCTGTCCCGTACCTGTTTGATCTCCTGGCGCAAAGATGTGTGTGCTGTGAGCGTGCGATGAAGTTGCTGTGATAACACAGTGACAGTGCAACAGCTCCCAGCCCCGCTCTGGGTTGCAGATGTCGGCTGTGCAAGGGATGCTCCTGGCAGATACTGTGGGAATACTGGGGGATTTGGTACCTTTCCAATGGGAAATGGCATTGGTGATAATCTCTCTGAAGGGGATTGGGGCATGGGAGCTGGATTGTCCCAGCACAGCACCCATGGTCCTGCATTCATCCCATCCATAGGAGCTGAGATGACAGCGGGCAGGTTCCCACTGCTGTTCACTTGCTGGAGAAGCAGAACCTTTGCTAAAGGTTTGGATCCCTCTGAGCAGGCTGAAGGCTTTCCTGCAAGCATTGTCTCCATACCACTGTGTCAGGCAGTGCTGCCAGGCAGCTGGAGCTGTCCTTGCTCATCGCTGGCCTGATGGCAGTTCTACTCCTAATAAGTTAATCTGATGGGTTTTGTCATGAGCGAAACAAGAAATCACGTTTTTAATAATAATAATAAAAAGGGTCCTGCATCTTGTTAACATCTGGAGTTCAATCATTTCTGTGCTCAAAACTGTGGAATGCTTCAGCACGACATAAATCTTACCACTCGCCGTACATGGGCTCCAGATGGGGAGGCAGCGGCTGTGCTCGCCTGCAGCCTGCGCGGTGCCACTGGGCAGGGCAGCTGGCACCCCCAGGGCTGCTGCTTTCACCTGAGTTGCTGGAAAATCCCTTAAATCCTGGAGGGGAGCTGGGGATGCTTGGCTGTTGGGCTCCAGTCCCCGCTGTTTCTGCCTGTCCTCACACCTGCTGCTCAGTTCCCTTTGTGGTATCTAGAGCTGGACTTGCTGGAAGTCTGAGTGTGGCCATCATGGGTGTTGTTAGCAAAAGTAAGAGTTGATTCTCTAATTTTTCTTTAATCTTTGTCTTACACCTGAAAATCAAGTTTTTATTTAAACCTGAGTTTTTGCAGCTGGAGACAGAAAGTTGAGCATTTTTCCTTTTTGACAGTTGACACAAGCCAGGCAGATTTTCTTAAACAGGCTTTGTGATTTTATTTTTTTTATTAATTATTAAAAGTTGCCTTCAACTGAGAGATTATTGGCTCCAAACTGCTTGGGTGGAGGCTTCAGTCCTCTGAAGGCAGGGCATTGCTGTGAGACACCCCATAGCTGACATGTGTGGGAATGGGAGACTTTGGGAGCTGTTTGTTGGTATTGTAGGCTTGGCTTCTACAGATTTTAGGCACTTTTGGTCAAATATCTCTGGCAGATCCTAGGTGGGAGGCTGGGGGTGCTCAAGGAGCATCTTTCCCATTCATTCTGTCGTGGGCATAAGCATGAGCTTTGGGCTTTATCATCTGGTGGCTAGAGCTTATCTCCAGGTATTTAGATGGCTTTAAACCAAGGAGCAAATGTTCCGTTCCCAGGGCATTCAAAGAGAGCTATGGATGTGCCTGCCCGTGCTCCTCAATAGCGATGCTGGAATGATGCTCTCAGTATACCTGTTACTGTTGATGGGCTGCCCCAGTGCTCCATCCCCAGCTCCCAGAGCTGCCGTGTTTATGGGGAAATGCAGGCTTGAGGCATATGAAAATCACTTCTGACTGCGATGGGTTCAGCTGGAGAAATGAGCCTGCTGCTGTGGGAGTTGAGTACTGCTTGCAGCACTGCATGGACAGCAGCAGCGGCACCAAGCAAGGACTCACAAATTCCTTTTTCCTCCCCAGAATGCTTGGCTTGTGCTGAGTAAATTCCCATATAAGTGTTGATCGTCTTCTTAACTGATTTTTAACTGGAAAGCAAAAATGAGTCTAACTGGAAATTAAAAGATTTGGGCTGGAAAGCATCAGGTTCCCAGAAGTTAAACAAAAAGCAGGGAAAACTGTTTTGTTCACCATTCCCATCTTTTTTTTTTTCCCTATGGAATCCAATCTACCCATTGCTCTACAGGGCGAGGAAGAGACAGAAAAAATAAACCCAATGTAAACTGATCTTGGGGGAATATTCCTTCCTGGCCCTAAAATCTGAGGTGTGCCCAACCTCAAATATCAGTGGGTGCTGGAGCCCTCCCAGGATGGAGCAGGGTGAGGACGGTTGGAAGCCGTCCTGTGGTTGAGTACCCACTGGGGCTAAGCAGGCGTTAAGGTTTGCCCGTGGCTCCCCCAGTCTGGGTTTGCAGTCACAGACCGGCGATGGGGAGGAGAGCTCCTGTCCTCTTCCTTGCCTCTTGCAGCTGAGATGCTGGAGGTGACACTCGGCGCTTTCCCCTTGCCTATGGCTGAATGTCAGCCGATGCTGTTTGCTAAACAAGAGCGCCGGTGGCAGAGGAATTAGAAGAAATCCCTTCTTAATTGGAAACAGTGAGTTTGTGTATTTTTTCAGTTGTCTATTTTGGGCCTTGTAAAATTAAAGTTATTAACTGTAATGCAGTGGTTTCCAGATTCCCACAGCCCTTTACAATAGCAGGGAAATTCATCCCAGGTCACTGGGAGCCTTTAATGAATACATTAAGGCTTATTATTAAAATAAAGTACTTGCAGCTTTATGAGAGACATCTGGCGAGGATGAACATCTCCTGCAGGCAGCGCAGCTCCGGGTGTCTCCTCCCAGCATGCCCCATGGTGCCATGGGCTCACCGCCGCTGCGCCCGCGTGTGGGTTGGGGACAATGAGGGGACCTCAGGAGGTGATGGAATGCATCAGGACTGGGTCATGGAATTATTAAGGCTGGAAAAAGACCACTGAGATAATCTAGTCCAACCATCATGCCCACTAACTGTGTCCATTAGATTCTATGCCTGCAGGATGCTTGGCATAGGGGATGCCATTGACCAGCATCTTCGTGGGGTGGGCTTGGGCTGAGCGCGGGATCTGCCCTGGGTGCAGGCAGGTGGGTGTTCAGCCAGATGTTGGCTAATTGGTGCTGAGGTTTTGTGGAGCTCAGGGCAGGAGCGACCCTGCAGTCCCAGCTTGTGTCTCCAAGGGCAGCGTGGTCGGCAGCAGCAGGCGGTCTTATCACTGCTTTATCTCTATCCAGGCTTGATCTGTGCAGAAAGCAGGGCCACGTGGCAGTAATTGCACTAGGAAAACAAACTAATCTCTGAAGGGACAGAGAACAGCTGTTGGACTATCGGGGGAGATGGAAGAGGCCTGCCAGCCTGCAGAGCTGAGGGAATAAAGTGGGTTTTGGGCACAGGATTGATAGAATGGGGAAGAGGCGGGCTTGTCACGCTTGGCTGAGTTTCTTTGGTTGTACTGATTCGGGGCACAAAGCACCAGGAGGTGGACACCGTGAAATGGGGACTGCCAAGCCCTGGCTGTGAGCACGCTTGGCCAGTGGAAATGGACAGGTTGGGGCTGCACCAGGCACGAAGGCTGAATCCAGAGTTGAGTGCCTGGCCCAGCCCCAAGGCAAACATCGCTGTTGTTTCTGGATTATGTAGTTTAACAGAAAAGAAAATCCAATCGCTAAGTAGTGCCACAAGATCCATGTTTGTGTCTTGTATTTACTCTGTCCTATGTACTTTATTAAGTCTTATATAGAGATTTTAAAAAAGAAATAAGGCCAGAATTATGCAGTTTTCCTAAAAATAAATTTTTGCCATGTTCTTCCACAGCAGTTAATTACAGCGTCTATTAAATGCTGACAGGCACTTGATAATGTTATATATTACAGCAGGCTCTGTTCGTAGCGTTAAAATTGTGGCAGTAAAACAGTTTCCATTAGAGCTGTTTTCATAAGCTAATAATTTTTGCAAACATTCATGTCTCAGGTTGAAGGTTTTTGCATGCCTGGTCCTTGCCTGGTGGCAAACTTCTTGGAAACGTTCAGAAACGTCCATCTCATTCTTTGAGTTATGGAACTGGGGAGGGGGGGGGGGGGGGAAGAATTGAGAATTTTATTTTCAGTGGTAGATGGATGGGAGAGGCATGTGACATCAGAAACTGGCTACAGAAACCAGCAGGACAGTCGTAGATTCACCAAGGTTGGAAAAGATCTGCAAGACCATCCAGTCCAACTGTTTGTCTATCACCAATATTCCCCACTAAACCATGTCCCTCAGTACAACACCTAGACGTTTCTTGAACACAAACTCTTCAGAGATGCTCTCAGCTCTTACCAATCTGTAACAACTGCTGTTCTGACTCTGTTAGCACAGAGCTGGAGGATGCCCCACCCACAAAAATCCCCTCTGGCTTCAAAGCGTTGATAAACTCAATGGCAGAGCCTCAAGGGGATCCAGCTGCCATCTATGAGATGTGACTGATGGTCCCAGGTTAAAAATAGATGTTAGTAATGAATAACTTTTTCCTCCTTTTGGCATTTTTGAGATACTGACAGTGGTTCTCTTCTCTCATGGAGATGAAGAGTCAGTCCTGAAACCAAAAAACCAAAGGGTAAGAAATTTCTAGGTCAATGAAAATATTTTTCTTTGATAATTTCAAGCTTCCTGTTTTGATAGTTGTTTTTTTTTTCTACAAGCAGCCTAATCGTGGAGAGAAAAGACCTTTTCAATTAGAAACCCTGGGATGTGTCACTGATGGAAAAACAGAAGCCAAATGTTTGGACAACTTGGAATAAATTGGCATGCATTTCCAAGATGAAGCAAGTGTTTGAGCTCCTCTTGCCTGCAAGAAGCTTCACGAGCATTTTCCCTCCAGCCCACTGCACTGGCAGCTCCTCAGCTGGATCCCATTGGGCAAGCTGTGGCCAGGGGGCAAATGAACCATGCTGACCCCTCACTGCGTTTTTCTTTGTTGTTCCAGGGACAAATCCAGGCAAACAGGTGCTGAGACAGTAACAGCATGAACCAGCTCCCCTTCCTTGGATATCATCAAAACTCAGCATCCTTCATGGCCTCCAACATCGAGGTTCTACAGGTATGACTTTGCTGCGTGTGGGTCTCCAAAGGTGTTAAAGATGCTATTGAACCTCCACTGCAAAGTCCAGTAATCATCCAGGATGACAGCAGATCATTCCCAAAGGCTGCCCAGACCAGGAAGGGGGGAACTGCAGAGGCGAAGCAGGATGAAGCAAGAGGGATGCTTGTCCCATGCTCTGCCCAACTACCTTCTCTGGCGTGGCTTTGAGGGGCCCTAGAGGTGGAAGGAATGGAAATCTGGCTCCAGGTGGCAGTCCTGATGTGCATGTCCACTCTAAGGAGCTCCCTAGCACCTCCTTAGGCACTTGACTTTACCACAGGTAGTGGGGCACTGAGGCATGCCAGAGCCTTGCTTGCTATTGTTGCTGCAGCATGCACTGGGGAGAAAAATAGGGAAGGGGGAGGCTCATCCCCTTGGAAAAAGCCAGGGTGTGCATTCAGCTTTCTCCACTGAGTATTCTTGTGTTCTGCCTCTGAGCTGCCTCCTCCCCGTGCATTCCTGCACAAACCCCCTTTGTTTGCTGCCCTCAGCCAGCATCCAGGCAGCAACAGCAGCCCAGATGTTCCCTATCAAACTCAGAGCCATGCCAACAAACTTTGGCACACATGAAAGTGTGCTGAGGAATGGGCCTCCGCAAATACCTTTTTTTTTTCCCCTCCCATTCCTGCAAGTATTTTTAAATGTTAATGGCTTCCATGCTGCAGCAGCCCATTGGGGGGGGCTATGAATTAGTGGTGAGGGGCAAATCTGTCCTGACTTCGAAGTCCTGCCCCTCATTCCTGCGATGTGGTTTTCCCATGGGTGATGATGCTTGGAGGGAGCAGACACAGCTCAGCCTGCAGAGGGGAAATCCCAGTAAAACTGGATTATTGCATGAGTCCAATGGGTGTTCTCTGCCCATTGGTGCTGATGTTCCTTTTCCCACCTCCCCACAGAGAAAGGCTCTCAGGAGGTGATGAGTGAGGGGTGATGAACCCCTTTCCCTTGATCAGATGATCTTAAGGAATGCATCCAGGTTTTCATCCTGGGACAGGACCCTTCTCTTTTTGCACGTGAAGGGATTGCGCAAGCCATAGGTCCTTGTCCTGGATATGGGCTTGGAAATAAATGGAACCTTAGAGAAAAGGTGAGGGTAAAGAGGCAAGAAAAGAAAAACAGTTTGAGCTGATGAAAGCTGCTCTATCTGGAGGGGGGGGGGGATGGAGAATGGGGAGGTGAGATTATGGTTATTCACAACAGGTTTCTAGGGACTGCTTCTAGAAAGCAGAAGCTGAGCACTAGCCCTTGGTTCCCTTCATTAAGGAGGGAAAAGGCAGCACACTAAATTTGCCAGTAAAATAGTAATAATAATAAAAAACCATAGCTCTTAAACTGTCCTGTTTAAAAATAATAAAAATTAAGAGGTACTTGCCATTTCACATGTTGTCTGGTTTAGCTGCAGGGAGCAATATGGCCCCTGAGAGCTAACCTGCTGGAGCAGATCCCCACTGTGTTCAAAGGCAGTGGGGAGACCTGAGCTTGCTTTCAGGCTCGGGCTGGGGCTGCTGAGGGTTTTGAAGCCCTGAGGAAGTTTTCAAAGATCTTTTTTTCATAGCCAAGCAGTCTGTGGGGGAAAAAAATACATTGCTGGATTGGCATGAAGGGAAGGGTTCGGGACATGAGGCAAGTCTCTCCAGATGCTCCATGGGTCGTGCTATGGCTTCTGCAGAAAGGCTGCAGTCCTGGGGACTCTCTATAAAACCTGGAGGATGAAGGTCCTGTCTGTGAGCACAGACAGTCCACTTCCCTAAATGAGGCCGGTTCCAACAGTTGATCTTCATTTAATGCTCCCAAGCCAGATGCAGAAATGCAGACTGAGTCTCAGCATGTGTATGTAAGAGGGTTTCTAGTTGCTGGTGCACAGGTGTTGCTGCAGGGATGATGAGGATGTACCCTGATGCACGCTGGCTAAATAATCCTGTTTTTTCCAAGCTGATTGTGTTGAATTAAAAGGTAATGCTGGCTTGGTCTCAGCTGCAAAGCTCAGGGTATCAGTTAGTCCTCTTCAACCCATCTTCAGTCTGTTTGGGAGTGCATTGCTACACTGAGCACGTGGACAGGAATTGCGGGGCCTTTCCTCCTGCTAGGAGAGGAATCTGGAAACAATTACAAGCTGCTCATGCTTAATCATTGGGTGAATCTTGAATGCCTGCCTTAATATTTTGCAGGACTGAAGATGGCATCTGAATTTTTGTGGTGTGCAGGTTACATGGCAGAGCATGTGGGCTTGGATGGTTTTGCTGTGTGTGTTTGAGGGGCAGCTGGTCCTGAGGACCCCATGCTTCCTCAGGTACAATTTCAAAGGAAACCCAAAATGCAAAGGAGGGGAAAAAAATGGAACTGTTCTGCCTGGCATTTGTGCAAACTGGCAGCTCAGCCATGTTCTCTTGAGCCTTACTGAGTCTGATCATTTGTACTTCAAAATGAATTAGAGGAGAGTGTTTCGCGAGTTAAAGAAAATGGAATCTCCAGGGAAAAGGAAGGCAACCAAAATAACTCCCAGCTCTGGGCTGGAGTCAGTCAATGACAAGGCAAAACAATGGACGTCCTTCTTTCCTTCCTTAAATATCAAAATGCTTCATATCAGCATTCTCAGACTAAAGCAGTTTGCTTTACTGAAGATCACTGAGTTTAAAGACAGGTTTTCTTCATTTTTCAGATGGACTTTAATTTAAAAGAAGGAAAAGCTGTGGGTTTGAGTTTGACATTTTAAAGATTAGATAGTCTTCAAGCAAACTAGAATACTTTGTTACTGGTCAGGCAGAATACTTCTCCTTGACCCAAAATGAAATGAGTTTTTCTGGTTGTACTAAAAATACTTCATCTTCACCTTGGCTCCAAAACTAGGATTTTCCACCAATGCTTTTACTTTAGTGACCAGAAGAAACCCATCACCCTTGTCTTCACCTTACTGCTGCAGTAGTAAAGGGTCTAATTTTGGTTGCCCCTACTTTAATTGGAGCATTCCTTACTGAACCGCTAATTTATTGCTAGCTGAGATCTTCGACATCCATGTTCACAGCCAGGGCGTGGTACAGATCTCTCTCCAGCGATCTTGGATTCCTCATCAAAGAGCTGCTAAGCCTCCCTGGCCTTCAGCCTGCTTATTTACAGTCTTTATAGCTCAGGCTCAGAACTTGCAGTTGATGCTAGCTAATGAAGATTTGGAAATCTTCATTAACACATGTGGCCCTTGTAAACCTTGGGGGTGTCAGTCGGGCCTGCAGTTGTGCCAGGACTTTGCTAAAGAAAATGCTTCGCTAAAGAAATGGAGAAACTGCTGTAAAGCAGCTTCTACTAGAACATTTTGGAAGGCAGCTCCTGCCTTGGAGGGGTGATTTTCCGAAGTCATAAAAGGAAGTTACCTTCGAGAGCCTTGGTAAGAACTGAGGTCTCTGCACTTCAGCAATCCTTTGAAGACCTCCTCCAAAACCCAGTCTCAGTAAATGGCAGCTTGCTGCAGAGAGAAAGCATCAAGGTTTTGTGGAATTCTTTGCTGGTAGCATGCCAAGGCTGCATGAGAACTATAGAAGCATTAAGATTGGAAGACACCTCTAAGATCATCAAGTCCAACCATCAATCCATCTCCATCATGCCCACTGACCACATCCCTCAGTGCCACATCTTCAAGGTTCTTGAACACCTCTAGGGATGGTGTCTCCGCCACTTTCCTGGGCAGCCCATTCCTGTGCCTGACTACTCTTTCTGAGAAGTGTTTCCTAATATCCAGTCTGAACCTCCCCTGGCACAAGTGGAGGCCACCACCTCTCCTCTTACTCTTGCAAGTAGTCAGAGGGCACTGAGGGGTATTTGGCATGATTTTCACATCATATGATGGTCTGCTGCTGGCTCTGGGCTTGGCAAACATCCATCCTTCTGTCTTGCCATTAGAAGAGGATGATTTCCCACGTTGACTGCTGCAAAGCTGGCTGCCACCAGGGATGGCACAGCCGTGTCTCTGAGTGGAGTGATGGGGCCGTGACAGCTGCAGGAGGAGGTGGGAATGGTGTGGGAAGCATCCTGGTCATGGGAACAAGACTGATTTCCAGTGGGCTGGCAACAATCATTCAGCACAGAGAGGTCGAAGTTTTTGTACAGCAGCCTGGACCCATGGGGCATCTATGGATCTGCATCTCCTCGAGAACTTGTGTGGGGATCCACACATCTGAAACCACTGAAAACCACATCTCATTATCCCAGGACTGCACTGACCTCTGCTCTGCCTTGCCTGACAGCTGTTTATTCTTAAAAATGTCTGGTGGTGGAGACCCTTGGCTCTTCTGAAGCCATTTCTCTCAACGTTTTGCTGCCTGAAGTGCTGGGAAGTGCTTCCTCACATCCAGCTTTCTTCTCCACTTGCCCACCCCAGACTTCTTTACAGCTGCATTTTATATATGTAAAAACTACTATCGTGTTGTCTTCCCTGTAATTCTCTCCCACTGAGACTAAACAACCTCAGTTCGTTCACTTGAGCATGCAACAACAAGAAGTTTGTTTGTTTGAAATTGAGTTTTTCTAGTATAGTGATTCTAATAACTCATTCTATGCCAAAACTAACAAACATTTCACAATTTTCTTTTCAAATCTCTAGTTTTATCGATTGTTTTGACAATTAAGTTGACATTTTTTAGCACAGTGGTGAAAATTAAAGCAATTGCTTTCTGATTTCTCTATATATAGTGTTTGAATTACAACTCAGCCATTGAGCTAATTCAGGAAAATTAAATGTCATGAAATATTTAACATGGTTTTTAAAAAGTATTCATTTAGAGATGTCAAAAAGATGCTTTCTAGATACTTCGAAAATATTAGTTGCAAAAATATTTCTTCAGCTATATGAAAATATATAGGAATAATTCGTCTCTCACACTTGTTTCATTCCTCAGTTCTGGCTTTGCAATCCGAAGGGGTAAATTTATAGTATTTGGTAAATGTATGTTCAGGATGAATTTTATTTTAATTTACCAAAAAGTATATGTAAGAATATGTATTAAAAAATAAAAAATAAAAAAAATCATATTGCATACTAAGCTTTCTTTCAGTTCAGATTTTATTTTTTGAAAATAGAACTCTACTGAAGGAGAAAAACCAAAGGTTGGAACTAGAATGTGCTGGCCACTTCTACAGCCCCACACCATCTTCACATCCCATGCTCCTGGCTGCACCAGGACTTCACTTCGGTCTAGAGCTGCTCTCCCCTCAGCGCAGCACTGGCTATGCAGAAAGCCTTGTGGCATTCTGCAAGGAGAGGAGAAACCTGCTGGGAGTACGTGCCCCCTCTTCACTGAGATTTGAGAAGTAAAACTTGGCCCTTGTAAAGGAAAATAGCTGTGGTTTCAGACCTTAGGGGTCACAAGATAGCCCCTGAGGGCTCTGTGAGTGCTGGCTCAGAGGAGACGAGGTCACAGCCTTAAACTTTCTCTGTAAGACTGTACCTCTTTGCTACAAAATGCATAAAGATCCACAAATCAAAAGATGTTGAAAACCATTGGTTTCTATGGTTTAAGGAGCAGTTTTCCATTGTAGTTTTTTCACCTGTTAGCTCTTCAGATAAGTGGGTTTCTGTTTGCCTCTAAGAAATTCCAAAAAAACATGACTGCTGCAGTGCCAGAGATGATGGTGATTGTTTGATTCCAGCTTAGGAGAGCAAAAGCTGGGAAGATGGGGCCAAGGCAGAACAGGGCACGCAGCACCTCTGTTAAGCCTATCCCGGAGCTGAGATCCTGTAATACAGAGATTATCTTATGTGATTATCTCATGGCACATGGAGCCTCATCCTGCCATGGGCTGAGCTCCAGGTTCCCAGTGCTGGATTAGGGGTGTGTTGGTACTGAGCCAGGTGTCTTGGCACTGCCCTGGTGAGGCTTGGTTAAAGGTTGTGGCTCTAGCACATGGCTGAGGTTAAGCATGGGCTTGCATGCGGGTTTGGATCAGGGCCTGGGGCTCAGCAGGACTAACTTCCACCTTGGTTTCTGTGTCTGGTGTTGCCTAATGGAGGGTCTCTATGGCTATTTAGCCAGTAAAAAAAAAAAAAAAAAAAAAAGCTGAATGCTCTCAGCAACCTAATCTACAGCCTGCTGGACCATGGGAAAATCCCAGTTGCCTTCAGTGGGCTGCAGAGGAGGAGGGCCTCAAGTGTGCTCCTGTTTTCAGTGCCATGCTAAGAAATTGATTACCCAAATTAATTACTCATGTTCAGAACCTTCCTGGATAGCTGAGAATCAGCAAAGAGAAACTTCCATAGCATGAATGTCAAAAGCATCCTTTAAAGGATAAATTAATTCTCAAAAGGCGGGGCTTGCTCCTTGCTCATGCAGTAACCTGGCTTGGCTGGACGTGATTTGGCTCCGAAAAACAAAAATGCGGTCTGAGCTTAACCAGTGTCAATTAGGTCCTGGTACAAATTATGTCCATCCTGGGTTAAAATGTCAGCTGAGGTCTGACCCTGAGGTCTACCGTGGAGAGTCAAATTTGCCGGTCTGTGATGACAAGTCCATAATGATATGGGAATCTCAGAAGGAAAAAAAAATTGTGATCTCATGCTATTTGCTGCTTCAGGAGACAGCAAGTTAAACAGACCAACAGAAAACAGATGCAGAAGGCACAGGCTTTGCCAGGTCTGCTCAGGAGGTAGCAGCTCTTGAATCACAAAATGATACAGAATTCTAATCTGGACCCAGATGTAAAAGGAAGGTTTGCGTTATTGCTTTTTTCAGCATGGTTTGGGTTGTCTGTCATTTCTGTCCCAAAGTGAGGACGGAAAATAAGGTTTCTAGTTTCTCTTCATTGTCCAACCTGTGTTTGCTCAGAAAATACTTTTTCCTAGGTGTCAAACATTAGTTTCATGTTAAGCTCACAGGCCTTTAATCAGCCAGTGAACATGAACAGCCTCCATTTTCTGAATCTGCTGCTGGTAAATGCCCTGTGAAATGACTTCACTGGCTTATAATTGTTCCTGGAGAAGGCTGGCCCAACTGCTGGTAATTAAACCTTTGGCTGATGGAAACTGTTAAAGCAGATTGCTGCTTTGCCTATAGCATTGTAGTTAACAACTCAAAAGTCTTTATACTTTTTCTATAAAACACATGGGAGTTTTATGCCTGGAATATCTGCTGCAATAAAGAGAATATGGTGCTTCATTTTTGTTTGCAGCATTAAAACTTGGAAGAGAAGAAAGAACTAAGGTTCAGGAATGAGGTCTGGAGTTTGTACTTCATGAGGCTCGTTCAGTTGGTACCTGTGGTTTCGGCACAGCCCATTGCAGTGATTTAGGTATCAAGACAGATTTAGATTCCTCATTCCAATACAGGCATCTACAAGGGAATTAAGTGTCCTGTATGGCTGGCCAGCGCTGATGCATCGTAGAAATCCCAGTTGACACCTGGTTCTGCTATCTGGGCTTCCTGGATTTTGAGAGCATGTGAGTCAAGGCAAGAATATGGTTCTCATTCAATCTCTTCTGTGCTTGGTAAAGTTTCCCAGAGCAAGCCATAATCCAGCCCGAGGGGCCATCCTGCACCTTCAAGCCCCTGGTTCGTGATGACCATGAGCAGACCCAGTGATGTCTATGACAGAATGGAGATAAACATGCTCTGCTTCTTCTCCACCGGATGTCTGCCATGTATCTGTTTCGCCTTGGCCCACAACCAAGCTACTGCTGAAAAATAGTGATGTGTCTGCTCCCCAAGGGCCAAATCCCAGCAGAAACGTTTGAAAGCTGCCTGCAAGTGGCAGTTCAGGAGCGCATCTCCTCTGAGTTGGGCTGGCATTTATGGGATGTGCTTGTCATGCAGGAGCAGTTAGAAGTGCTGCTGCAATAAATTGTGAACTCGTACGTGGTCATCAAATAATGAGCTTGTTCTGGGAGATAGCATTTCTTTAGAGCTTGACTAATCCCTTGAAGATTGGAAACAACAAGGGATGTTGTTAGGCACTGAAGAACATCCCCCTTTTATTGCTGATGATGTATTTAAGCCTCCAGCCCACTGGACTGCTTCAGCTAAGCGTGAGGCTTGTGTGTTCCACCTGACATTTTCCCAAAGGGAGGTAAGCTCATCTGCAAGACCTGGGATAGGCTTCAAGCAGTTGCTAGAGTTTGGGCTGGCTGGAAAACATACATGCTTTCATGGCTAGAGAGAGAATATTGCTGAATGTGGCAAGACTTTCAGTTTCCACATGGAGTGGACGTATGCATGTGCATCACTGCGTCTGGTGCTATAGTTAAGATCGGAGAAGTTTGGCTGAGAAGATCATCCTGACTAAAAGAGCGTTCAGCTCAAAGCTAGCAGTCCATATTTCCAACTCCCCATTTTGGAGATAGCGCTTCGTGTGCCACTCCTACTCCTCCATGTCACCCCATCATTCACTGCTTGGTTCCTTCTTAGAAGTGTGGCTGTAACAGGGTACATCAGGAGCCCATCCCTCCCAGAAAGGGATACCTGACTTTGTTAGCACTGAAATAATCATTTCTCACATTTAATCTCACATTACTTTGTTATTTTGTGTAGGCTGGGTCTCTGTAATTATTTGGCAGGGAAAACAGGCCCTAGGCTCATATCTCCCTTACTATCCGGGTCCCAAAGATGTGCTTTCTGTGCCCCTACAAACACAGTTCTGAGATGCTGTGGAGAAAATATCTTACTGGTTCTTGTAAACCTCCTAACTACAATCTATACGTGGCCAGGGAGTCGTGGTGTTGCTTCTTTTACACTGCTTTGTTACGGAGCCCCGCAGACGGGGCCCCGGGCCTGCCCTCCGCGGCCTGCTTCTCCCAACCCTTCAGGCCGCCATCTTGTCCCACCGTGTCGCCATGGAAACGCGAAGCCCCACCGCGTTGCCATGGTAGCCCGAAGGCCCCCGCGCTGCCTGCGGGAGCTGTTCGTGGCGTTCGCCTGATGCGGACGGTGTGGCGGCGGCGGGGCAGCCTCGGGGCCTGCGTGGCACGGTGCCCCGTCAGCGGAAGGAGGAAGCGCCATGGCCGGTGCTGAGGCCTGGGTTGGTTTCACGCAGGAGGAGCTGCGGCGCCTGCAGCAAGGTACGGGGCGCGGCCGGGCTCGAGGCTGGGCGCTGGGGAGCGGCATAGCCGGGCCGGGCGCGGTGCGGTGCGGTGGAGCCAGCAGCCCCTCGGCACTCCTAGCCGTCCCCTCCGCCCGCTCTTCTGTGCCCGTCTGTCCTCTGTTCCACTCGTGCACCTCTCTGCCCGTCTTCGCCTTGTTCTTCCCCCGTTCTTCGCTTTATAAAGCCTGAGTTGCCCACCAGACAGCCTGTGGCCCTCCATCCGGCTGTCCTCCGGGCTCACCTCCACTCCTCCCCAAACTTCCTCCTTTGGTGCCCCGGTACAAACCCCTTATTCCTCCCTCCCTTCGTTTCTGATGCTCAAATCCCCTAAAACTCCCGGTTCGTAGACCAAAACACAGTTTCAGGCTCCTGAATTTTCCTCAGGATGCTTTCCCTTGACAGCCAGGCATGTCTTGTCCATACGTCGGTTTTGCCCAAGTTTGTTTGCTTACCCAGTAAAGCCAGTTTACAATCTGTCCTTGATCTTAAGACCTGCTTTTAATTCTGTTTCTCCCCCCCATCCATCGATAGATTTATCTGAATCCCCGGAGCAGCCGCGTCGTCCCCACTCTGCAAATAAGAATTGGAAGCAATTGCAGCGAGAAAAGGCCCTCCAGCAGCAATGCCAGAAGCTGGGACTGCAGGGTGGAGCGGCCTCTGTTCCTCCTGAGCAGTTGCTGTCTGTACCAAAACATAAACCTTGTAATCCTCAGCAGCCCGTGCCACCACCGCATCGTCCTTCAGCAGATCAAAGGCAACGTGACAGCAGAGATCAGCAGAAAGAACCAAAGCCAGCAGGTCCTTGTAATGGCAGCGACAATGCCCAGAGTCTCCCTCCAAAGCCGAGCACCAAAGTGGAGAAAAAGAAAGTGGAATTGTTAGTAAGTCAGTAAAATTGGGGGATTGGTTTTATTCTGTATGGATTTATTCTTTTGTTCTACAGTAAAGTGAAATTGAATGCTGAACTCTCCTTTATCTAGTAGGGAGGTTTGAGAGATGTTTTCTTCCTCTGCACTGAGCCTTTGCATTTTATCTCTAGTCAGTCAGGTTAGACCTGATTCAATACCAAATTCTGTCACGTAATCCATGCAGAAAAACACTGTAACTGTCTGATAATTTCCTGTAGCAGTGGAACTGTGAATCGAGGAGGTCTGTTTTAATGATTTATGAAGATCTAATCTCACCTGTGTCGTGTTGCATAGACAAGCCAGCATCTGCAACAGAAAGTAGCTGTATGTGGCAGTTACTTTGTTCATCATCCGGAATACAGACAGTAGCCTACAGAAGGAAGCTGTTGTCTAAATGCAACAGAGGGCAGGCATTTCCAGTATGAGATGACTTGTTTTTACCTCTTCGTGTTTTTCTTCCTGCCTGTATCCATGTGCTCGTTTTCTTTTTCTCCTGAGTGCATGCAGTTCTGCATGTGATTCTCTTGCTGGGATAAAACTGCCTGTAGGATCTTAGAGGGGACCAAAGGTGCTTCCCACTGGAGAGGCTTCTGTCCAGTTCCAAGAGCAGTGTCAGGATGTCCTGTTTCTCACAGCTACGTCATGAGGGGCAGCAGCTGCTGGCTGTGCAGCCAGCCAGTCGCCTGCCTGGGTCCTGCCTGGAATCACCCACCTGCAGAGAGCTGTCCCTTCTCCAGAATAGCTGCACTTCACAGAGCAGTACCAAATTATTCCTGTGTTAACTGGGAGTACTGGCTCTTCAGCTCCTTCCTGGTGGTGAACGATACATTTCTGACTGGGGTCAGAAGATACCTGAAGCAGAGCAGAGAAGCTTTTCGCTGTGTAGGGAGAGCAAATGACATCTAGGTGCCACAACCACCAGCGAATCTGCTGAAGTTATCCAAGTCTGTGCAGTCCAGTTTAAATCTTGTACAAAACTTTTCTCAGTTTGTGGTTTTAGGAATAGAATGGTGAGAAATCTGAAGAGAGATTCTTGTGCAGAAATGGTTTCTAAAATAAGCATTGCTGAGTTACTTTGGCATTGTTAAACTGAGCAAGACCTTGGAACAGAGACTTCTTGGGAGAAGGCATGAAGGATGGAAAAGCAGGATGGAAAAGCAACAACACAGATTTTGTTTCTCCTTAATCCTACCCATCTGTGTTCACACAGGTTGTCCCCTCTCACCAAGAACCTTGACTTCCATCGTCTGGGATCAGTTGTATCTCTTGGTAGGTGTGGCCTAGGAAATGGAAGCCACGTAACCCTTTCCGTGGTGATAAAAGGGAATTCTTGTTCTTCCTCATTAATCAGTTGTATTTTTTATTAGCTCTTGAGGCTACATTGGCAAACTGAACAGATAAATTAAAGCAGCTAGTAAGAAAACTGACACTGCTTCTACCCAGTGGTGAAGCACAACCTTTAAATGAAAAATCCCATCCAATTCTGAAGGAGTGTTGAATGCTCTTCCTTTCAGCAAACCTGGAACCAGCAGCCTGTTTGCATATGAAGATTTGTGTTCTGATCAGCACATTTCATCTGAAAATGTTTATTGATCTCAATGACTTCTTGCAGAAAATTGTATATTGTTCCTTCAGCCTATTTGGAGTTTGCTCCAGAAAACACGATGTTTAATATTAATGTTATGCGGAGGACTGGGAGCGAACTGAACTTGCTATCAATTTTCATCTTTTCTTTTTCTCAATGAGCAGGCAGGAAAAGTCACGGTGGGAGATCCTCCAGCAAGAGCAGCGGCTGATAGAAGAGAAGAATAAACGCAAGAAGGCACTTCTGGCCAAAGCTATTGCTGAGAGGTAAGGGGCTGTGCTGCAGTGCAGGCTGAGGCTGAGAAGGAGGTTACTTTTAACCTGCAACCACTTGCGTATCTGCTCTTAAAATCTGATTCTTTCCTCCTCTCTTTGCTCTCCACGTACTGCTCCACAAATTAGCAGCTGTGACAGATGATTCGCTGTGATTATGTACTTGCCACAAGTGATTGAGCATTTTGAATCTGACTTGTTAATATCTGAAAAGTGTTGAAAGGAGAAAACTATCGAACTTTAAGAAGTTTGTTACGCTTGGCTGATTAAAATACGTAGAAATTTGTGGTTCTCATGGTTGTTAGCTCTTGTTCTTCTGGTCACCAGACTTGAAGACAGCATTGTCCAGCAAGATAGGTAAGACTGCAAGTAAGGCAAGGTTTGTGAAGAAGAATATTGGAGCAGCTCATAGCACTGAGTCAAGGAAGGTGATGCACAGCTTCCTGGCTTACACTCCTCTCCCAGGCACGTGTCATGTTCTGCCCATTGAAGCTCTTGAGTAGCAAAGATGAATGAATATCAGTACCGTGCAGAAGATTCTCTTTGAGGTTCTGAAGATTTTGTTTTCTTTTGCCAGGCAGAGGAAAGCAACAAGTAAGTTGTGAGTTAAGTCACTGTGGGACAATGCCACCAGGCTGGTATAAGGAGAGGGAGGAAGACATGGAAGGTGGTGGCCAAGGAGCTGCATCTGAGATTTGAAGACCTTCAGGGTCTAAGTAGCACTGAAGGATGTCTGTTTCTGTCCACCAGCATCAGCTGATCAAATGAGAGGTGGTGTCACTTCCTGTGCATCTGCTCTTGCTTTTCAAGTGCTTGTTTTGGGGTAAAGCAGTGGCTGAAAAGCGCAGTTTTGCTGGTGAGGAAGAATGATGATCTCAAAGTGACCTGCGTAAAATCTTGTTGAAAGCTGCTTAGTTAGCCCATCCACCGAAGCTTGCTGCCCTTAGCAACATTCAGTTTTCAGAACTTGGGAATGAATAGGCAGAGCTGAAAAAGGTTACATAAGACTTGGTTGGAATCCTTTGTGTTTGAGGTAAAACTTTCCATTGATTTATTGGGATTTGGCCAGGACTTTTGGGAATAATTTTACAAAAGGGAGATCAAGCTTAGGTTAGGTGGCTTTTTGGCCCCTTCTAGCTGGACTTCTTTGAAAGGGGATATTTGTAGGACTAAATCCCCTTCCCCCTCTTGCTCTCCCCCAAGCCATTTCCTGTTTCTTTATGCCGAGAGCAACTTAGATACAGCAACTTCTTGTGTGTTTTCCTCAGCGAAGAAACACAATCCATTTTAGGCACTTGCATTATAGTCATTACAAAATTTTGCTGTAGTCCTTTAATAGCAGACATTTTAGATCCCTGTGGATATTAAATAAAATCAAAACTCTTAAACCGTAAAGGAGTAGCCTTCTGAGTAGCTCTTAAAGACAGTAGTTGCTTTGCAAATGTAATGGAGCCCATTACGTCAAGAAAAGAGGCTTGCAAAGAAAAAAAATCCATCTTCCTCTTTGCAGATCCAAAAGAACTCAAGCTGAAACGGTGAAGCTAAAAAGGATTCAGAAGGAGTTACAAGCTTTAGATGACATGGTATCTGCTGACATCGGCATCCTGCGGAACCGCATTGATCAAGCCAGCCTCGACTACTCCTATGCCCGGTAAGTGCCAGACAGGGAGGAGGGAACGGCCTTGCCTGAATGGAGGGGAGCAAATGCTGTTTCTTCTCACTGAAGCAGAAATAGAGTTAGGTCATTGTAATAACGTGTACTTAAAGCAGACAGTCTGAGGGGCTTAGAAACCTTGAAGTAAAAGTGTGCTTTTTATTTCCTCGTTTTTCCTTTGGCATCTGGAAGCTGAAGTGGGTTTTCCGACTGCAGACTGTGCTTTCCAATTTCTTGCTGTCACGAGGGGTACTTACTGCTTTAACTGTGCAGTTGTCCATAAGCCCTGCTTTATTGTTTCAAGGTTGTTTATTTCTTCTCAGGGGAAAGAGGTCTTTTTAAAAAATCCTGAATGAAAGTCCTTTTCAGGGAAACTTGCCTTTTGATGACAGGTCTGGTCCTGCTAGAATCTATGGGACCAATTAAGCTTAAAACAGAATGCTGCTGTAGTGCCTTTGGAACTGGGATGAAAAATTGAAGGAAAAAGTAAGCTTTCACCCTTCACAATGTGCCTTTAATCACTCTGCTTCTGATGAGTTCCTTAAGTGCAAGAAATTAATCGGAACACCCTATTAGCTGTGGGTAAACCACAACATCAGTAGATAAACATCAGCATGTTTACGTAGTCCTTTAATAAAATGGAAATGTTTGGTTGCGGTTTTTGGTTCGAGATTCAATGTGTGAAACGTCTATTCCTACTTAAGAATACTGCTGTATGTCGACCACAGGCTAATAAGTGTGGCAGTGAGTCTTTAAAAAATAGCAGTGGTAGCTGAAAAATAAGGATTTTGGTTGCCTAACTGTCGTTTGAAATATCGAAGGTCAACTGTGGTTTCAGTAGCTGAGTGCGTATGGATGCTGAATTTCATTTCCTCGAGAGGGAAACATTTCATTGTATTTTCGTCTTAACTCTGCCTTCTAGAACTGCTAAACTCTCTTGCAGATGTCCTTCTCCTAATTT
The DNA here is from genome assembly GCF_002078875.1 of Numida meleagris. Classification (NCBI taxonomy): domain Eukaryota; kingdom Metazoa; phylum Chordata; class Aves; order Galliformes; family Numididae; genus Numida; species Numida meleagris. Next base: position 5,385,335 of record NC_034415.1, on the reverse strand, counting down.
TCTAATAACGTGTCTCTTTGGAATGCTTAATAGCAAAAGAGAATGTAACAATCGATCAGCTCTGGCTTTTGGAAAGCAGTTTTTAGTGAGAATAACAGAAGGGATATTGGTAGGACAAAGGAGTTGAAATTCTATAACAATGACTTCGATGGAGTTAGTAAATCTTTTTGTGAAAGAAGGATTTGGAAGTATGAGTTACGTAATTACAGCGCTGTAGTTTTTGTTGGTTTTGTTATGAGCCAAAGCTGATTTAAGTGGTGTCTTTGAAAGTAATTTATTTGTCTTTGACTTTTGGGCTAAAACCCAATCTTTTTCAGTGGGTCAAGAAGTGCAGTGTTAAATAATTCTGAGTGTGTGGTTGATGGCATCTGACAATTACTGTGGAATGGAATTTTGATAATTATGATGTGGAGAAGATAGGTGATTTTGGCCCAAATGTTTAACTGTGCAGAAGCTTGCAGCCTAGCGTTGGCTCTTCCATTTTGGATGCCCGGCTCTGGGAAATCTTGACTTTCTTGTGAAGGAAATGGAAGTGGGTATCAGCTGCTCACTGCAGACAGCCTTTACATATTAGTCAAAGTTTTGTCGTTGTTACACAACCTATTTGGGAAAGATTTTCAATGCCTTCTTTCCTTCTGTTTCCCTCAGCAAAAGAGCTCTCCTGTCTTTCTGTTGCTCTGTTTAATTGGATATTTGAATGTGTTTTATTCAACTACCTTGCTAATACTAGTTGTATGACTGCTTTGTAAGGTACTTTGCGTTGTCACTCTGCAAAAGTTTCTGCATGTTCTCATTCCTTATGAGCAAGATTGCATCTCTCTCTCTAATAATTAAACAGAATTAATATATGGTTTCAGTGAATGTAGTTGAAGATGCATCGCTAACGTGGACACCAACCATTAAAGTGCTAGATATCCGGGATACGTTGACCTCAATAAATATTTGGAATATTTCCTTTTGGCTATATTTGCCATGACAGGAAACACAGATTGGCAGGAGGTATGTGTTGGGGGAATGCTTACAATGAAATTCTACATCTGTTGCCATGCAAAAGTTGTGATCACTATTGATGTCAGATGCTATGTTGATCTGTGCCGCTCGTGACTTTCCGAGTGTATATCTGGGTGGCCAGAAGAGTATGCATCTAGATCAGATCTGAGTGTAAGTATGTTTAGCACCATTGTAGCATCTCTATCTGTTGGATTAGAAAAACTCGAAACTGCTTTACAGTGCTGCAGTTCTCTGGATAGTTGTTCATTTGAAGTGTGGAAGCAGTACAACTTTTGATGATTTCTTTGTCCTGCTAGTGATGCATCTCTTAAAACAGGCAGTAAAAATGCTTGCTTGCAATTCAATCTGTGTGTTTCAGACAAGCAAATTAACTCTTAGAGTGTAGCAGCAATGGAGTCTAATGTGTCAAAAGAAGTTGATTTGAAGCATTCATTCTTGTTTTTTTTTCCCCCTTTTAACTAACGTGGCAGCATGTCATGAAATAGCTGGCATCATGCATTCAGAGCACGTTGCATTTCAGGGATGCTTAAAGTATCTGTCCACGTGTCAGGTTGTAAAGCGCTTTGAGAACTAACCCACGAGAAATGGTGATGATTTTGCAGGAAGCGGTACGATAAGGCTGAGTCGGAGTACGTGGCAGCCAAGCTGGACCTCCAGCACAAGACAGAGATTAAGGAGCACCTCACGGAGCACCTGTGCACCATCATACAGCAGAACGAACTCCGCAAGGCCAGGAAGCTGGAGGAGTTAATGCAGCAGCTGGAAGTGGAGGCAGATGAGGAAAATCTGGAACTTGAGATAGAGGTGGAGCGGATGCTGCAGCAGCAGGAGGCAGAAGCAGGGAGACAAGCCAGCCAGTCGCACAGTCGTGCTGGAACAGCTAAGGAAAACTCGGCTCCCACTGTTACAACAAAGGAGAGCGAGCGTGCTAACAGTGCTGTTGCTTCTCCTGCTCTCTCTGAACAGTTGGTGCTGTCTGAAAACTCCAGTACCAAATCCCTCTCCAGTGTGGACAACCAGACTCGGGCAGTAAATGTGACTCCAGGAGACTCCCCAGCTTGCTCTGATACATGACTACTGCTTTCAGACAAGCCAGCTGGTTACGGATGCCATACCCTCTGCAGGCTTGTGGGCTGTGTGTTATCTCTGGGCTTCTGCGGTGCCAGTAATATGCACTTCATTTTAGAGGATTTTTTTTTTTTTTTTAAGGAAGACCTCTTTTTGGGTTCACCGTCTGTCCTTATCATTCTGTTTTCTTAGGTTCACATTCTAATGCCCAGCTCTTCGTGGGGTTTTGTACCTTCCTGACATAAGACACTCAGAGGCAAACAGTAGGGTTTCTCCAAAGGCTTTTCTGCATATCAGTATCTCAGATTCCTGTTCCAAATAGTATGCAAGAAATACGTATCTACAGGAGCAAACTTTGTGACTTACTCTGCTTCTAAACACATTCTGTCCCCTGACAGATGCAGTGGGGTGTTTATCTTCCTTTGTATCCATAAGGGATAAGTTTTCAACGGTTTTTAATCCAGTGAAACCCAAGTGCATATTTTAATTATCTTCATAGATTAAACTGTTTCCTGTACCCAGTTTAATGAAAATTCATGTACTGGGGGAAATCGCGAAGTTAATTGTAATATTTCATATTTATTGCTTCCTTTTTCTTTGAGATAGTGCTAGATCACACAAAGCTCTATATTGATAATGAATTGTCTGTGAACTCACAGCAGCTATGATTTAACAGAAATCACGGGTGACAATTTAAGACATGGCAGAATGTATGACATAGAAACAGGGAAAACAGAGTTACGATTAAAACTATTCCATTATAAACATTTTCCTCTCTCATTGTTGCCTCAGAATGCTAATAATCAGCGGGGACCTTGTAATGAATAATTCCTACAGTGTATTGAAGTTGAGCCCATTTTCCTGTAACGATAAATGCATTCTGTTGCCTGAAGAGTGGGTTTGTACCCCACAAGAAGTTGAGCTATTTTCCTCTGTTGCTGTTGAAAGGCTTTAGAAAACTCTTCCAGGTGGAGAAAGTCTCAGGCATTAAAATAGAGGACATTTGAAAGCCTCCAGTAGAGACTGATGCAGCTGCAAACCTTGGGGACACTGTTCATAGCAATCCACTTTGTAACAGAGGAAGGCTGCTTTCATTGTGGAAATGTTTTCTGTAATACCTGACCTGAACGTGTCAGAGTTTATGAATGAGTTACTGAACGATGCCATCAAGTATATAAATGGGACACCAATTGTCTCTGTGTCTTTAATAGTGGAAAAAAATATGTCACTACATTTCATTTTTATTCTATTAATAAATCGGTGCATCTTCTACGCGGTGTGTTTGCTTTCAGTTTTGATACCTGATACTAATACCCATATCCAGGGCTGTTTTTCCACAGGAGATGATAAATGACAGAATCAGATACGTCCTCTGGCAAGTTTCCTCTGTGTGAAAGTAAAGCCTTGAAGAAGGCTGTTCCAAAGTATGAAAATGCATGGGGCAAAGACATGGCAGGATACAACTTGGGAGGAGTTTTTTCAACTAACTGTGGTCCGAGGCAGCAGTGAAAAATCCCTACTGGTGCCTCCCATACACAGGAGAAAGAAGGATAAATATTTCTAGAGAAAGCTTTCATGATTAGGACTGACTGAAGTTAGAAAACTCCAAAACAGCCTTTGAGATGCACGGGAAACACCGCTGTGTTGCTGATAGACTTCTTTCCCTGATATTTTGCTGGAAAAAGTTGGCCTAAAAACGAAAGATTTTGATTGTATTTTGAGAAAAATGGTGACAGGCTTCCTTTGCTCTGTCTGCAATTGCAGAGCAGCTTGTAGCAACCTGATGATGGTTTTCAAAACTGGTTACTGGTAAGTGCAATAATAATTTAATTGTACCGTTCTTGCTTCCACCCTCTGCAGCTGTCCCTAGTTGCTCCTCAAGAGAATCCTAAGTCTTACTGGGTAAGTCTGTTCCTCATTACGGTTATATTCAGCTCATCAAGGGACAGAAAGAAGAGCATCTGACAGAAGATTTGAATTGTAGTGGTGTTTACAAGGTACAAATGCATATACACTTTGGCGTATAATTTGTGGGTCTCTGGGAGGCTAACATGCTGAATGGATGCTACGGATGGCACCTTGTTCTTACTACCAATATGGGTTTTGTCTGAACTGCTCAAACCAAAAAAGGTGGAAAATTGGAAGTCCAAAGATCTTTTTGATAACTACTCAGGAATATGAGTTTTCTGAAAAGGAGTAAGTTTATATCCATTAGGAAGGCCTAAAAGATGGAAAGTTCTCATGTACCGTGCTGATAGTGCTGGTGCTGTTCCTGCCTCTTGGGGAAAATGTAACTGTTAGAATCAGCAGTTTTTATTCTCTTACTGGTCCCATCGAAGTTCTGGCCAGTTCTCTCTGTATTTAACTTCTGAGCTTGCAAAATGAAGTGAACTGGCTGGACGCCATATGAAACAGCCACATGAAATAACAATAGGCAGCCTAGCATTTGGTTGCTCTCTCCAGACAGGAAGCTGAAGAGTTAAATTGTTTGATCTGAGTTATGAAGCCTTTCTCTGACGTGTGATATAAACCACTACCATGGTGTCAGTTCCACTTTGGAAATTTGCAAATGTTTTGATGGGTGCCAGTGTGCCGGTTTAACATTCCCCCTATGCCGGAGCCAAGCAGTCCAGTCATAATTGTAACAACATGTGTGCCGGTCAGAAATGCCAGGAGATGATTTTGGTGCAGCGGAGGAGATGGGTTTTTTTCCTTATTTTTCCTTGAAGGAAACAGAACAGTTGGAATTGAGGCTCTTCAAACAAAAGCCTTTTCCACCTTTGTGGCGGCCAACACATTTTATTACGTTTGGCTCTGCTGTTGCTAGAATGCATCAAAGGCAGGTGCACTGTCCACTCAACACGTTGCATCTCTTCAGAAAAGTGGACAACTGCAAAATTCAGATTAAGCCAAGACCAGGTAGACAGATTTTTAAGTGAGGGCCTCTTGCTTGTACAGGGAGGAGTCTGAATACGAAACATGCTGGGGTTGAACACCATGGCAGGGGAAGTGGTGCGATATCTGACAGTACCACTGCAGGGCTCGGCACAGAAGACTTGGTTTCTCCTGTGGCAGTGTAGCCATTTCTGTGTTGGGCCACAGCGTTTCCACTATGGGAAGAAGTGGAAAACACCAATGTATGCCACTGTAAGAGTGTTAAGGAGTGCAATATAATTGCCCATGTTGCAGTTTGGCCAGGATGTTGGGATTAACTCTCCTTCCTCTGTCAAGAAATGTTTAAATGAGCCCAGATGGTCATGGCTCAGACAAAATAGCATTAACTCCAGCAGTCTAGGGTTCCCATGGATGTCTAGCGTGTGGTGTAAAACACTTGGACAATCCCCAATTTGACTGTATATCCAGCCAGCTGAAGTTGAGCTCTTGAGAGACTTCGTCTTAGTTAGGGTAGCTGTCTGGTAGAGACTTAAGTTCTCAGTCAGCCATGTTTCTTCCTAATACCTTCTGTGATATCCTGAAGTCTTTGCTTTGAGCCTGTATCCCACCTAGAGAGAATGAGGATAGACTAGTGAGAGTAGCTGGGGTCCTGACAAGCAGTATCAAGAACGTACTAGACGGGATTGCTAATAGGAAAGCTTCCAAATTGCCTTCCGTGCTGCGACCCGCTGTTTGGCATTTTTTGCTTAGGACTGTAGGATCTGTAGACTTTCTGTTCTCTGTAAAGGTTCAAACTTGGATGAAAACCTCCACAATATGGATTGCCCCAGCCTGAGGCCTCTTACTTTATCAGACTTGCCTTGTGTGGGATCTGTGAGTAGCTCCTGGTCTCAGATAGCTCAGTACTTGAGTGTGATTCTGTGTAGACATGGTGGCTTGGGATAATACTAGCTAAGACTTCTCTCTGCTCTGCTCAGTGTGTGCCATTGCTGTGTATGAAGGTTCATACAGTGGTTGAGAGCTAGATAAAATATTTCTGTAGGTTTGATTCAGCCCAGATATCTTATGTTTGACACTTCGGTGTTGTATCAAAGTCCCTTTCTAACTGTGCGTGTAGGCAGGTGTGGGTACCAGGGACAAAGGATTTTGCCATTGGCAGTGCAGGCAGGGTGTAGAGATGTGGGCTGGTATAATGGAAACCACATGCTTGTTAAGTGCCCTATTTAGGCTTGTCTGCATGGTCCTATTAAAGCGAGTGTTGGCTCCTTTGATGGGGCACGAGGCTGGTTTCCTTCATCATTTACCCTGATTTATGTCCCAGCAGCGGACCTGTACGTCAGTGGGGAAAGACCAAGTAACGAGAGAGGTTAGCCAAGCCTCACCCCCTCGGCATGATAGAACATCAGATCCTTCAAATCCTTGCCTTTGGCAGCCTGTTAGTTACAGGGTTTAAATCATGCCTTTTAAGATGCAGGTAGAGACACTAAAAAGCTTGGGCCTTTCTGAATTAGGGCCTGGATTGTGTAGTTAGAGTCATTTTCTCAATTAGCTAAACATAAATCAGTATAACGAGGCGCTTGGGAGCATTGGGCAGGTTTAGTACCTTGTCTCTCCTGCCTCTGTCCTCACTGCTCCCACCTGGTTATTTGGCTGATCTGCTGATGATTTTATTTTTCCACGCTGCCGGAGCTGAGCAGTTGGTTTTAGTGTCTGTGCTGGTTCTCACACCTGGCACGTGTGTGTGAGAAGTGATAACTAGGAGAAATCGGTCTTGGGCAGTAAGATCAATGTGGCATCATCCTTCAGAGGCTGGGGATAGTATTCTATTGCGTAGGAAATGGCAGTTGGAGGCACGAGCACAGAAAATGTAGCAGCAGTAGGGATGCCTTTCAAAGTGATACCCAGAACTGGAAAGCACCGTGTTTGTGCTCTGCGAGCCATAACTCCTTTTCCAGACCTATACCGTGGGAGGGCTGTGCTGCTTTCCAGAGATAGATGGATAATGGAAAGGGAATGGGTGCTGTGCTGGCACATTTCAGCCCTGCTCAGGTGGAGCGCTGGGATCCCTCTGAGCAGGCATCCATGGAAAAGCTTGGAGTTTCCTCACAGAAAACAATTAAACCCTGGGACCTGGGAGAACCTGCTTTGTGCCTTGTGATCCCATTGGAGCAGATATAAAAAATTCAGTGTGAGAACTGCAGTGCTAGGGATGCCTCTTCAGTCTCTTGCATCTTGCAGAGTGGGGAGAGGATGTGCGAAGATAGCTGAATAAAGGAGCACAAACCCAGACCAAGCGTGGCCTGAAGCAGCGGCCTTCCCTGAGTGGTGGAGCTGAATAACACCCAAACCAACCTTGATTGCTTTGGGTAATAGAGGTGAAACTGCTGTCTGACTTTCCCCACGCAGAAATTCTTGCTCTTCGCTGAAGCAGTTAGCAGTGCTGGTGATGCATTTGAACAGATGATGATCTGATGTGATCCTTTCATGTTATCAGTGCTGAATCTGACCCTTCAAATGTCTCTCCAGCATTCTCTTTCTCAGTGAGCAGTAATGGGTCTCTGCTCTGATTTGTGGATGTTTTGGAGAGCCTAGGTGGTGGGTAACAGCACCTTGCTGTTGGTGTGACTCCTCCACCAAGGGATGGAGCTAGGTATCCTGCAGATGCTACCTGAGCAAGCCATGCTATCTTGCCCCTTTTTTTTTTTTCCACCATGTAGAAGTGTAACCCCTAGGGCAATGACATCCCCAGGAGGCGATGAGCCGTCAGCCCAGCTAGGGGGGTGCCCCACTAGAAATGTTTGTTGGCTGCATATGGTATGACTGAAGAGTCACGAGTTGGCTGTCCCTCAGATTGTCAGTTTGGGCAACAAGCTCTGTAAGCTCTCTGGAGACCCATGCTGTGAGCCTGTGCTCAGTATTCTTGCTGCGTTTGCAACATGAGCTAGTGTGAAACAGTTGTTGTGTCTTTGCAGGCGCAAGTGACTTTCCCAGTATAGACAGATCTTCTCTCCCAAGGATGGGTTAATAGAATTCAGACATCATATTTTTTTTTTGAAGTTTTCCAATTTGGATCTGGATTAGGTTTCTCAGTAATACCCAAAACCCCGCATCACGTTTTGGGGAGTTTTGTAGCTGCTTAAGTGTTGACTCTTTTTGTTGATTATGCATATTCCGTGCTGGTGGTGTCCTAGAGGTTGTGTCTCTGTCTTCACTATAATGCAAGATGCAGCTGGTCCCACATCTTGGTGGTTAGTTTCATGGCAGAGAAGATAATACTATTTGGCATAAGGATGTGCTCATAAAGAACTAGGTCCATTCCAACATTTTTCTAGCATGCTTCTCTGATCCTCCACGTGGAACATCTTGCAGCTGTTTTAAAAAGTCAGGCCTGGTTCTCTGCAGGATTTTCTTCTTGCCTCCAGATCTTTTTTTTTTTTTTTTTTTTTTTAATGTCTGCTAAAATACCACTTGTTTTCTTTTCTGCTCTCCTCAAGTCAAAATATTTAGCCATGTACTTTTCTCCGTGACATCCTACTGCACCCCCCCGCCCCCCAACTACTGTGGAGCGTCCATCAGCCTCACTGACGCTAACCAGGTCTGCAGGAAGCCAGCGCTGCCAAGCAGGCAGGCTCCCACTCCTGGCCTTGCTCAGCAATCTGGTATTGTCGGTGACACAGACCCTCAGTGAGTCTTTTGGCGGTGATGCTCCCCCTTTCAGAACCTGAGAAGCTATTGGAGAATGCTTTCTTTGACTTGTAATTTGGAGGATGTCATGCTTGGACACTCATGATGCTGCCTTCTGGCCTTGACATCCGCAAAGCTAAATCTACTTTTTGTACATGGGAATCATATTTTGCTTTTCACTGCCTAGTCTGTCCCCTCTGTCCATACTGCACACAACACTGAAGACTTTCGTTTACTCAAACCCTCTCAAGCCACCAAGTTTTCTCCTTCAACTTCCTTTGCTTTCTCTTTCCAGCAGCTGCTGAGAAACTTTCTGGACCCATCTGTCCTGCAGACTAGGCATCTAACCAGGGCTCAGAGTTGAGCAGAAGGTGGGTGAGCACATGGTGGTACTGCAAGTGCTTTGATTCACAGAATTAACACTCAGTAGAATTAAACTTGGAGCCAGCTTCAGCAGCCCGGAGTCCCACTGTTGTACTCAATTCTAGGCTTTCATGCTACCCATGTTTCACCATTGCACTCTACAGGCTTGCTCTCAGAAATCTTTCCTCTCACTTACCATGTCTGTGACCCCAGAGGAGGCTGTCTTGAGTTGATCACCTCTGGAGAGGTGACAGATGATAACCCATCTGGGCAACCCTGGAGAGAGCCAAGGGGAGACTTCCTGATGGGGGCGAGGCCTGGGGAAGGCATTTGGGATGGCTGCCATCCACAAACACATCAAAGGTGCAAATGGCTTTTATCAGGAGGCAATAAAACTTTAATCCAAAGCCCACTTTAATATATTTGCCGCATATTTAAAAGGAAGCTGATTTCAGAAATGCTTTCTAGAGTTTTAAAAATTCTCCAGGCCTGTGTCTTACAAGTGTCTCAACTCTGGAAACCCGATGCTTTTGTTTTGGGGATCCCAGATGTTCAGGACTGGTGACTAAGGAGAGAATGAGAACTAAAACCATTTCAAAACCTCTTTGAAACTTGGGGACGAATAGTCTTGTTTTTTGGGTTTGTTGTCTTTTTAGCTCTAAGCCTCTGTTATCTTTGTAGTTTGTTTGGTTTGGTTTTAGCAGATAACATCTCCTCAGACAGAGAGCGAGACATCCTATATTCAGTTCTCAGAAGTCCCCCAGTCCCAGCTCAGTAAGGCCACAAGATACTGGCTTTTTAACCTGCTGGGATGCATGCCTCTACTCTGGATCTTTAGGCCAGTCCTATTTTACTAGAAGAAATCTACCTTTGGTGGGGACAGCAAGAGAAATTCCCTTGCAAGACCAGAGGAATTGTAGGCTTTCTCTCTCTCTTTTTTTTTCCCCCTTTTTTATTCTTCTTCAGTGGGAGAGTGTAAAGATCACTGCTTTCATTTGGAAAGGGCAAGTGACTTTCCCATGCTGTAATACCCAGCAAGTGTTGAGAGAATGTGGTTACATAAAACCATATTTTTAATACAACCGACAGACTGTCTTGAGAGCTAAGTGTTTTTTGACAGTTTTTATGCACCTGTTAATTCAAAGCTCTTAACATGTGCCAGTTAAAAAGAGCTAGGCACTAAAACATCCAGCCTGTGGACTGCAGGGGCTCAGCTGCACACCAGAGCACCAGGAATCCATGCAAGGTAGAAACCTGACTTCTCTTACAGGACAGATTGGTATACAACTCAGAGCTTTTGTTTCCCACTCCTGCTTGGCCTTGAAGATTCCTGCTTCTCCTTTGGACCTGGAGAACAGCTGATGTTTCTTTGGGTTTCTTCACTTTCCTTTTCCCACCTATTGTAGTTACCAGAACTAGACATCTGAAAAGATAGAAGAGAAACACTGGCAATAGCTCCCCAGGCTCCTCTGCTGAGTTTGTGCCTCCTCATTTTCTAATGAGGTTGCTTATTATCATCAGTGCCAAAGCAGTCATCGGCAAAGCCCAGATGGAAACTTCACTCCAAGCAGAGGAGGCAAGTAGTTTCTTTAGGCATAGCCTTGCTGTCAGTAATGTAAAGTAAGGCTGGGAAGTCCTCCTGCTCTAAATTTTACTTTCCTCTTCACTCCTTCAGTGTCATCTAGCCTCCAGTTTGGAGATTTTATCACAGAATCATAGAATCCTTAGAGTTGGAAGGGACCTCTGAAGGCCGTGTAGTCCAGCTCCCCTGTAATGAACAGGGACACCACCGCTCCATCAGGTTGCCCAGGGCCTGATCCAGCCTCGCCTTGAAAGTCTCCAGGGAAGTTTTCTTAGGGTCTCTAGCACCCTGGTTTCCCTTGCCCACTTAGGGCTTTTTCCCTGTGCCCTTTTTGTTCACATCCCCACAGAATTTTGGCTGGCTGTCCACACAGTGGGTTTAAACCTGAGTCTTCTTGCGCCATTAACTGAGTTTGAGGAGAACAGTTCTTTCTCTTCTCTAGAGCACAGCCATTTCTTCATGTTAACCTTTAGAGCATTTGCACAACAGGCTCTACAGTGAGGCAGAAAGTGAAGCATGCATGGTGGGAAGCATCCAAAACTTGTTCAGATCTGCACTGAGTTTCCAGCACTAATCGAGCCATCTGTGACTCATCTTCATGCTTGTGCGTCAACTCATGCAGATAGCTTCAGAGCAAGTAGAGCATTGAATCGCTGCACACACGCATGGACAACAGCACCAGGTTCCCTCCTTGTTGTGCTCATGAGTGCACAGAGCTGCGATGCACCGAATGTTCATAACAAAAGTATGCTGGTTGCTCAGTGCTATGTTCAAGCCCTAAAGCATGCTTGATTTGCAGCTACAAAAAAATGAGAAGACATATCCTTGCTGAGAGCCCAGCTACTTCTGAAAACAAGTTGTCTCTCTTTCCATCTGATTTAAATTTGGGAGAACCGCTTCACGTCCCAAAGCTGTGATTTTATCACCTCTTTGCCAGCCAGAGTACGCGATGACAGATTTCTCCATCAAACTGAAGAGTAACTTTTCTGAGAGATCTCCCAGTTTTCACCCATCTGAGATGTCCCGATGTTTGCTTAGCATCCACTCGTCCTTTACCACAAAGGTGGCTTGCTCTAAGTGCAGAACGACTCTCCAGAGGGGCAAGACAGCCTCCAGATCAAGCTTGGAGGTTCTTCCTTTAAGATCAGAAGAAGATATGTAATTTTCTTTAAGGAGCTTCTAGCTGCATTCAGTTACAAGCACTGCTTGTTGGGTAAAATGTGTAAAACTCATTTAAAATGCTAAAATAGTTACATTAATGGTAGTGCTTAAAAGCATGCCGAATAAAATAACGTGTTTTTTTTTTTTTTTTTCCATGGCTTGCTGTCCTTTTCAGAGCTTCCTGAAAAGCCCTTCCCTGTATGGGTGATCTTGCAGCCAGAAAGCACTTGGCAGAAAGGTAATGTGAACGTGACCTTAAGCATCAGAAAGCAGCAGAGTACTTGAATGCCAATGCACTTCTCCCAGCTGCTGCCAACAGCTTCATTTCCAGGGCAGATGCTGTAGTTGATTTCTAGGACAAAGTTTTTCTTTCCAACAGCAATGTGCAGTGATTCCCTCTGCACAAGAGTACGTTCTGTTGCAGACTTCACATCTCCTCACTTCAGCTCTCCACTGGAAAGCTCGATTCCTTCTGAAATCAAGTGGCACGTTCAGAGTATGGCTTGATCTTGGGCTGGAATTTCTCACCATCGGCTTTTGAAGAATGATTAACTCTGATCTGGAACGGGCTTTTGCACAATAGCAATTCATAGAATCATAGAATGGCTTGGGTTGGATGGGACCCAAAGGATCATCCAGTTCCAAACCCCTGCCGCAGGCAGGGCCACGAACCTCCAGATCTGGGAATAGCCAGAGCTGCAGGAGAGCTTTACTCATCGACTCCTTAAGGTTTCTGGCCAGCCATGTCCTGGGGTGAATGATTGCGACCTCGGTGGATGAAAGATGCTTTGTACCATGGTCACATCCAGATACCTGGGGGGAAGGACCAGGGAAAGAAGCAATTCACTTTGTTTCGAACTAACGCAGTCTTAAAAAAAAAATAGGAAAAAGAAAGAAAGAAAAACCAGAACTACTGAGTCAACCTAGGACATGGTGTTTGATCTGAAACGCAATGTTCCATTTTACAGTTTCTTTTTTTTCTCGGGTCAGGTTTTTCAATAAAGCCTCCAAAAGGCTCGTTTCAGAAACACCTACGTGAAGTCAACCTCTTTCCTTTGAAAACACTTTGGAATGAAATGTTTTGAAGTTTAAAAAAGAGCCTCCTGTATTAGGGCTGTTGGTTTTGTTTGTTTTTTTGGCAAAAGGTGCTTGTCCAATTCAACCCAACTTTGTGAATGATTTCTGTCCCTCCGAAATGAAGCTCTGGTCAAAGTTGCTGCGCAAATTCACCCGCTGTATCTATGAATCTGCCGAGGGCAGAACGGAGCCTGTGATTGAGCCCGGAGCTGTTCCACCTCCTTGGAACCAGGGAGGAGAACCCGGGGCGTCCTCATGAAGGCAGCGATTCAGCTCTGGGTAATCAGAGCCCAAGCCCTGCTTCCTTTCCAAGAGGATCCAGAGTCCCCTTGCTGCACGTAGCCAAAATTCCCATTGTCTCCATCACGAGTTAACGCACGTCCTGACACCGAAAGAAGGAAATCTAAGAGCAAGGGTTGAAATGGTCCCATCCCCTTTTATTGATCCGCTTCCAAGAACAAAAACGAGCACGAGGCGCGGGGTTTCTTTTCAGGCAGTTCCTAATGAGTCGCAATGATCCAACCAAACAACCGCGAGCAGCCAGGAGAGCGCTCTGCTCTGAAAGGGCAGAGCAGTATCTGCCAATGCAGCAGCTCTGCAAACGTGTGAGGCTGCTAAGCTCCTAATCCCATGTCTTATATTTATGAATTTTCACACTAGCGGGATATAACGAATGTTGAGCCCAAAGACGTTAATTACTCGGGTCCTTTTTTTTTTTTTTTTCTTTTTTTTTTTCCGAGAGGAATTTCGGTGGAGTGTAACGTTTTAAATTACAAGGTGTGAAATAAACCCTACAAAACTTACAGCTTTAGTGGAGGAACTCCAAAATCAAATAAAAATGCAAAACCGCTGATGAAGTCCAATTTACTGTAAAATGCGCTGGATCATGGTGTTCCAGTAATTTTTTTTTTTCCCCTACATACTTTGGTTAAAATAATTTATATCCGCTGCAGTGTTTATGTACCTTAAGCTTTATTTATTAAAGGATATGTATATTTCAAGCCCGGTTTTAATGAGACATGCTGAAATCTGTAAGGTACAGTGCGACTTTTGTTCTAATCAGCACTAAATCTCTTCTCTTTACTTCTTCTGTGTTGAAAACATTCACGTTGGGAGGAAAGAGCCGTGTGCATGTGCATGTGTATATATTTCAGATACTTATATATGTAAAGTAGCAAGCAAAATTTATTTCTCGTTCTCTGTCATCGGGGAAAATACTCCATCGTCGTTCAGTCTGAGCATTTATAATCACAGATGGAATTTTTTCCTTATTCTTAGGACAATTGCTTTCTTCTTTTTTAGGCAGATTATTCGTTTGCTGGGGATTGTGCTTTAGGTCAGCTGGAAAATGGGAGTTCATATCAGCTTCAAGGAAAGGAAGAAGAAGAAATCCAAGTGTTTGAGATTTCGTATCGAAACAACGCTCTTAAACTAAAGCTAAATTGATGAAAAAAATATTCTGGAAACTCAAAAACTTCTTAAAATTGTGAATTAAGTGGTGCCTTAGGGATGGGATGTTCCTTGGAGGAGCTGCTTTGAAACGTTCTTCCTGGGTTTTCATTCTTGCAGGGCAATAGAAATTATTTTTGCTCAGGTAGACAATTTTGAATACTGTGATTTTTTATGGCCATTTCCCTACAGTATTAGGAGATAGTAATAGGCTATATTCCATATCGTATTAGGAGAAAGTTCTAAAAATTCTGTTAGGTTTTAGGAATCTAATTGATCTTAAGCCCTCTTTTCAATACATTGTAGGAAGCCTGGCTTTCGTTGACTCCTCATGATAAGATAAAGGGTATTTAAGTGCTCAACCTTTACTGATTTACTGGGACACAGATGGGAAACTGGCTGTGCCAATGCCCCTTTTACTGCTTTTGAAAATGGTACGTAGGTTCCTAAATCCTGGTAAGTGTAGCATCTAGTACAGATGTTACGGGAAGTGACTCTTTCCATACAAAACTGGTTTTGATGAAAATAAACAAGGTCCACTCCAGCCAAGCTTTGTTTCTATTCGATGAAAGAAGGAAATAGAATAGCCTTTAAAGGTGCCAGTCACAAAGGGAGCAAAATAATAAAATTTCAACTGTTTTTGGAGAAGTGGAAAATGGAAGAATTCTGGTTAAAAAAAAAACAGCTTTTCTGGGCTTTTGCCCAACTGTCTGCATCTGTAAAGCAGGGGAGGGTGCAGGTCTGATGGACTGGATGCCCTCCCTGCTCTTTCTTCACTTATTTATCTGATGAAGTTTAAGGCACAAGCTCCCAGCACAGCCAAGGAAGGCTGGGGACCGAGAGGGACGCTTGTCTCCGTTCCATGGGAAATGTTTGCTTCAGATGTTAGTATCTTTCTCAAAAGTGAACCCCAAAGCCCAGCAATGGCCGACCAAGGAATGTAAAGGGAGAAACGCTCGGAGTCAGGGAGCAGAGTAATAAAGCACAGGTTTGTTCTGTAAGAAATTCCAGCGCTTGTGGGACTTTTCAGACATATGGAAGTCCATTTAGGAGGCAAATTGGTTGCAGCCGCCGATTCAGAACCTATTGGAATCAGTGGAAACGTTTCCATTGTCTTCTGTCCTGGAGAAATGCTGTTTCTGTCCTTCCTTCCATCCCTAGCCCGCGCTCTCTCTGCGAGCCATATGGAATTCATCTCCCTCCAAGACATGTAAGAGAAGAGGCATCGGCTGCTTAACGGCATGATGTAGCTATGTGGACAGGAACGGTTGATTTCTACTCAATTTGCCACAAATCAGGTAACCAACACTTTGGGTAGGAGCAGCTGGCTTTGCAGGAGCTAGCTGGGTGCATCTGGCCATCCTGCGGCAGGGCTGAGCGTGGCTTTAATCACCTCAGCACGCTAATTGTGCTGCTCAAGAAGAGCTTGGAGGAATGAGGGTCTGTGTTTTGACAACTGTCAGATTTCTTTATTCAACAAGGAAAGAGAGGGATGCTCACAAGCGCTCGTTTCTCATAGAATATTCATTGCCCATCCCCATGATGAAGACAGAAGTGCAGACATCGGGCTGAAGACAGAGAGCTCCAGCTCAGCTTCCCCACCCGTTATGTCTCTTTGCTTCCCCGTTCTCTTCCTTCCATCTCCTTCGCATTTGCCTTGCCCCTCCGACGCTCCAGTTCCCTTGAGGTGTGACCCCCGGCTCCTCCTCCAATTGGTGGTGACAGTCCCAGTGCCACCGTCACCTCCAGAGGAAGCATGTGTGCCAACAGGAAAATGTTCCCTGACAGTGCTGTGCTATCAGCTGGCTCTGTCCCCCTCTCTGCTGAGCAGCAAGTTTCGTGGCAATCTTCTCCGAGCATTCTGGACAATGAATGTGTTTCTTGCCATGTAATTAAATTATCCACTTTAGAAAGAAAAAGATGTGGTTTTGTTCCCATTACAAAAACAAACAAACGAGGACTGATATTTATTACAGTCCAAGGCTACTCAACAAGTGTTTTCTGGAGCTCTAATAAATTGCTGAAGAAAGTTTACAGCTGAGCCCTAAAGACGGTTTAGTTTTCCAAGTGGCTGGGGTGTACTTGTTTCCCATTTTGTTAACCCACAGCACGGAGAACAGCTCAACATGCTCTTTCCTGGGTTCAGACGGTGTCAACCCAAACACACGCTCTTCACCCCGAAACAGTTAACGGCTTTTTAATTAAAACCACGCCAATTATTCATTTTCGAGTTTTGCATTGATTTTTCCCTCCTTTGCGCTGTCTGCTCTTTGGTTTTGCTTCTGCTTTGTTAAGGCGGCTTCCAAGAAAATATTATTGTTATTATTATTAATAATAATAATTAAAAAGCAACTGAAAAACCTCAGCCACGCAGCCAAAAAGCAACCAGCATTTGGGGTTCAAGGGCACGTCCGAGAAACAAAGGGCAGGGCTGGTTGGTGGTGATCCCACTTGGTGGCATCTGGAGAAGAGTGGGCACAAAGAAGAGGTGCAGCAAACCCTGAGGACATCCATCTCAAGGCTCTCAAGACTGCAGAAGGAAAGGGGAGACCGGCCACCATCAGGGAACCCACATGGGGCAGTTTTGGGGTCCCCATTGCATTTTGGTCACATTGCCTAAGCAATGAGAAATTCGGCAGCTCAGCAGTCGGGTCCAGGAATCCTCATCCTGCAAGAGATGCAGTGCAGGCTTCATTTTAAACACGTCATCTGTGCGTGAAGATGAGTGTGGACAGATGTCCCCGAGGGAGCAAGGCACTTAAATGCAAGCTGTTGTTAAGCACATGCTTAAGTATTTGGCTGGATTACCGGGCTGGTATTGAAACGTTTGCTTTTGGAGAGAGATCCCCAAACATGAGAAAGCTGACTGTTTTCAGTTCATTACGGGGCCTGCCAGTGACATCATTCGTTTGCAAGATGAGAAAAAGTGTTTAAACGAGATTAAAAAAAATATAATAAAATTAAACAAGATGCAATTTTAATGACCACTTACAAAGGAGATTTATGGGCGTGCATAAAGCTGCTTTCCACGGGAGAGGGACTAAGCTTTTAACAGTTACCTTCCTTTGCATTTTTTTTTCCCCCTCTTGCAATATAATACCCGCAAATATTTGTGAGTTGTGACTGTGCTCCAAAGGGTTAGTCCTCTTCCAGGAGGGAGAAAAGCCGAAAAGAGTGGTGCCAATTTGTCTGCCCAGACTCTGATTGTGGGAGGCTTTTTTTCTTCCTGCAGGGGAGAGAAGCTGGTGGGACGCTTTCTCTCTCCGGGCTTAGGGATATCTGATATCCAGCCCAAGAGCAGCGAGCAGACTGAACTTTCATCTCCAGCAGCGAGGGATTTACCAAAAAAAAAAAAAAGTTTGTGGATAAAGGTCTTTGCTAAATTTGCGGGAGATCTCGGAGTCTCTGCTGGGGAAATGAGGGCCATTCGAGCGTCTGATTGTAAAGAGCACAGATCTTTATAATGTGCACGGAGAGGGGGAGAGAGACAGGCGATCGTTTGGAAGAGTGGAGGTGGTTTCAATACATCTATTTATTTATTTGAGCGCCCTGGGCCCTGCCCTCGGCCCTTCTAGGCCAGGTATCCAGTGACCCTTGGTGCTGATTAAAGTTCCCGGGTGACCTCTGAGTGCTTTTGTTACCCTGCCTGGTAATAAAACCCCGCTTAAACGGCTGGCTTATCCAAACCCCTGGCTCCTTCGGCAGGGAGCTCCGCAGCCAGCTCCACTGAGCCCCTGGGAACGCTCGGTTTAGCATCCAGTTTAGCATGCCCTATTTAACTGGCTGGGAGGGGACCCTGGTGGCCATTTCAGTGCCCCCGGGTAGCCACGCCAGTTGTGTGGACAACCTGGAAGGACCAACGCCTGGTCATGCTGCTGCCGTGCTCTGCGTTGTTCTCATTGCTGGCTACCCTAGGAAGAGCAAAGCCACGGCGCGAAGATCTGCCTCCAGCTCAGATCCACAGACCTGGCAGGCTGGAGATGAGGAGGTTTCCTCCCTCCTAGCCCCTCTTCCACTTGGCGGAAAGCTTGCAGAAGAAAAATAGGAAACGAGTTCTCTCCATTGCCAGCTGGTAGATTTGCTTGTCATCTCTGCTGAAAGCGAGGTGGCAACAGTTGAAGCTCAGTCTGACTTGAAATCCGAAAACTGGGTGCTGTACAGACAAACCAATGAGCCAATCTCCACTCTGCCTGCCCCCCTCATCCTCCTGTGCTTTCTAAACTACAAGGCAAGGGCAGGGCCTCATCCCAAAGTGGCTACGAGAGGTTTGGGCAGCACAGATTTTACAAAGCAAAGAGCCCTGCTCACGGAAATGCCAGCCCAGGTGCTTGTGCACCTACATCTTGTACAGTGCCAATGTTGCGATCCCTAAGCAAGCTCCCAAAGCCGTGCACCAGTAACAAGCCACCTCAGTCTGGCTGGAGATGCGATAGCACTTCCAGGAATGATTGTGTGTGATGTGAACTCAGCCCCCGATTCAAAATATTATGCAGAGGAATAATAAATCTTGGTTTTAAATTGCTGCCCCACTTAAGCTTTGATTAGACTCTGATGGTCTGTTCACCCTGGAGCTGCTGGTATTAATCTGCATGCTAAACCCTAATTATAAACTGCTCATGGCATTTCCAGATGACATCAAGATGTTTGGGATTAAAAGAAACCGTGATGTTGAGTTTACAGCTTAAAATCACCATCAACTACCTGGTCCCCACAGATCTAATAACGCAGCTCTGCGTGGGGAGGAGAGGAGGAAAAGAGGGAGATTTGGCCCAAGTGGGTAGCAGGAATCTGGGGGGGGAGAGGGCTGCCTCCAGGCTGGCAACATGTGCACACACACGTGTAAGGTGATACACCTCTGGGCACACACGTGTAAGGCAATACACCTACACGTACACACGTCCTTGTGCAGGTGCCCTTTGTTTCCAGCTCAGCCTTGTTCTCATCCAGCCCTGAATGAAGCTGCAAAGTGGATTTTGTGGCTGCAGAGCTCTGCTTTGGCTCCCCAGCACCGGGGTATTGGCAGAAGAGAGTGTAGCAGTAGCGATATTGCTGGGGATGGGATGGGACGGGACAGGATGGGATGCAATGGGATGCAATGGGATGGGATGCA